>NW_024512543.1:11210840-11449223 GCF_017590135.1 Pyrgilauda ruficollis
AGGAAGGAAGGAAGGAAGGAAGGAAGGAAGGAAGGAAGGAAGGAAGGAAGGAAGGAAGGAAGGAAGGAAGGAAGGAAGGAAGGAAGGAAGGAAATATCACACAAGCCATAAGGGAGTTGGAAGGAATCTGCCTGTGAAATATCTTTATGAAACCTCAAATTCACTGGACGAAAAAGAAAAAAACTACTTAGATGTAAAGTGAGTACTGCCATTGAACTCTCCCCTTTGACATGAACTACTATCATTCACAGGCATTTCTCTATTTTTCAGAAGGTCCAGGGCCTTTCATAGAAGGGGGAGAAGGTCAGTCATACTGAGATTGTGTGTCTCCCTAAGACATTGCCACTTTTAGGTTCTGTATATGGAAATTAGTGAAGAGTAAAAAGGAGGAGAGACGCATCTTGTAAGAGGAGAAAATGTCCTGTGTTTATTTCTGCTGATCATAGGAGCATTGACCATCATCTTGTTTTCAAATCTTTGGTTTAGGAGGGCTGAACACATTTTCGGGGAAATTTCTGGTTAAGTGGCAGAACAAACATGTCTGCTTATAGTTCATGCTACAGTGTGTTAAAGAGCTTGAAGTATATTGAGGACTGCCTGAAACACAGCTCACAGCTGTCTGTTCTGTAACAGTTCATCATTTATAGCCCATTACCTACAACGGAACAGAACATTCATGTCACAGCCCAAATAAAGAGGCAAGTGATTCATCAGCATCCAAGATTCAACTTCATTTTAAAAGATGAAGTTGAATGGCTTGTTCGGTTTTAAATTATAAAGGAAAAAAAAAGTATTAAAGAATGAAGCGGTAGGTTTTGATCAATACTGGAGTCTGTATTCCACAGACAATGTAGAAATGATATCTTAGGACCTCTCTTGTTTTCCACTTCTTTTCCCCCTTCCATCTCAAGAATCACAGCTCATCTTAAAGATGGATTGCAAAACTGTCCTGTTCATCCACATTTGGATATCTTAAACAAGGTGGCCAATATCACATGAAATTGGCCAGGAGACAGCATGAGACAAGTGCAAGTATTTCCGTTTCATCCCAACCCCCAGGAAAACACAGGCACAAATCCAAATTTGCAAAACCTTTCACCATCTGGGGCAGAAATTGATCAGTGAAGGCGATTGGGATTGGAAATTATGTTACTGCCCCCACTTCCAGACAGAGAGCAATAGTTTTTCTTCTAAAAGCAAAATGGAAAGAAAGCACCTCTAAAGGTATAAAAGCTCTTACAAAACCAACCAAGTTATTCCTGTACAAAGTCTACAAGCCAGCATTGCAGCTGCCTCCCCATGGTGCACCTGCCTTTCTCCTTACCCTTGTAAACAAGTTATCTTCCACAAGCCAGGGCATATTTTTCTCTTGTTTTAACCCATGACCTAAAAGTTTGTGATGAAGTTGTATAAGCTTTTTAATGAAATTATCAGAGGTAAAATAACACAGTAGTAACATACCCATCCTACATTATGTGTCTTATCAGAAAAACAATCACCCACATCTTAAGGAAGCTCAAATATCTGGAAATTCAAATAGAAAGTCTGCTCAAATATGCTGGGCTAAGGTCTGCAGAGATGTCAGCATGGGAGTGAGGCCCAAAAGTGTGGAAAAAAAAGATTTAATGTTTCAAATTCCATCAGCTTCTAGCTTTTTTTCCCTGGCGTCTTCCCTAGAGACCTACAGAGGGATAGGTCATCCCAAGTCCCTGCAAAGAGCTTCCATTGACCAAATTGGGCAGTTTCAGGACTGCTTTAGTCATCCCCAACTGACTTGTGCTCTGCTGCCCAAGGCTACCTCTCAGTACCCATCTCCATGTGCTCACTGCACACCTCAGCAGAGTGGCTCCTCTGTTTATGTCCTTGGTGCCTGCAGGGAAGGGGCTCCATGAGACCAGGAGCTGCAGAGCTGGGCTGATGACAGCTGCCAATGCTGTGGGTACAGAGACAACAGCTGAACCAAGGTCAGCCATGCCCATGGCCAGAGTGGAGAGCAATAGTCAAAGTTGCTCATTTCCAAGTGCTGGCCTCTGTCCATGTGCAGAAGTGTGTCACAGCCACCACCGCAGGGCAGAGAACATGACCATGGAAATCGATGCAGTGTTTGGAGAACAAAATGTTCCACTGTGTTTGGCTTGTGATCCCTTGTGCCACAATCTGACTCTGTGGCTTTCTTGAGTCAATCAAGGCTGTAAAAAATACATCTGTGTCCTCCCACCACTGAGCAAAGATGTGGCCTCTCCAGCTCAAAGGGAGAGAATTTATGAAATGCCAACATTAAGCAATGCCATCCATTTGGAACAGTACAAGGCTTGAACTTCAAGTACCCTGTAGATATATTAATCATCTCTTTTTAAAAATTATTATGGCTTCTATTTTCACTTCTTAGGTCTTCACTGAAGATAAGTATGATTTGGTGGACACATTGGTGGGATCCTTCCCATCCATTCCAATGCCTGGTTTTATCTACTCATTTCTAAAGCAGAGATTTAATGTTAATAATAAGAATATCCAGATGACACTAAGGTAATTAACAATAAGGAACAGCATGCTTCAAGACAGTCCACATTCCAGCTGCCTGAGGTCTGGAGGAAAAAGAAATCTCTTTAGAAAATTAGCCCAAAAATTGTCCATAAATTATACTTTCCCAGTTTCTTAAGAAGTAGGCAACAGCCACCACCCAGTTTGCCCATCCAGCTAGTTCATCAGATCTAGCACAAGGATTTCTACAGTCAAATAAAACAGGCAAACAAGTATAAGCAGCTCAGGACCCTGGGAAAAGCCAAAGGCAGGCACCCCACTTCATGCTGATATTTATCATTGCCTCTGGGAGGCACTGAGTGTCAGCTCAAGGACTTTCATTGCAGGAAAAATTCAAGATCATATCTTTGAAATGGTGCAACAAGGATAATTAACATCCCCTGAATTTATTAAGAAATATTCATAAGGACAAAAGGCACAAAAATCAATTGCACCTGAATTGCAATTAAACATTTCCCCTTTCTACTCCATACCTCATGACCCAGCCTACCTTCCTGCTCCTATTCACCTTCTTTATTGCATTTATCATTTTTGCTTTCCAGCCAACATATCCCCTCTAGGGATGGTCTGCTGGCTGCTCTTACCTCCCCCTCAGTCCCAGTCTCTTCCTGGGTTGCCATCCTAGTGCCTGTGCTCTCATGCCCCACGCTGAGCACAGAGACCTTAGAGCCATCATTTCTGCAGGTGACAGCACTGCCCTGCGCCTGCATCACACTGGGAAGAGGCTGATGTGGCTTCTGAAGCCAGGCAGCACATCACAGCCCTCTCTGCTGACAGCCATGGAGAAGCAGGTGGCCCTGCCACCCTGTATCTGCTTCCCATGACAATTCCTGAGTCAGCAGAGGGGATCTGAGCAGAAGGTCATTGATTGTTGATTCATTGAGCTTTGCAGTAATACACAGCATCCTTGTCCATAATTTTCCTTCAACAATTGTCTGTCTGATTTTATTATTTCAAGAACAGATAATTAATTCTTATATTGCAAAAGGTACTAGAAGAATGAAGCTCACATTGGTATGAATGTGTTTATTTGGTTCGTCTATTGCAAGAAAACATGAGCAGTTTCACTATAATGTCGCAATTTTATATTTTAATGTTTTCATAGGAATGTAAGAATTGCCATCTCAGAGCACCCTGAAGTCCTGTCACACTCTTGTCCTGGATCCAAAAATGATAGGTATTTCAGGAGGTGTGCTAAATGATATGTCAGATATATTCCTCAGAATTTTAGATAAAGAAAATATCTCAAGTTCCAAAGCCTCCAAAGTCTAACGTCTCAGCCACAAAAGGATCACTATTGATGATTGTGATAATGCATTTCCTTAGTGTCCCTTTAATGTGCGACAGGAACCACCTAAAATATTGGTGAGTCTGTTGGAACATCAGAAGTTAAAGCAAGACCCTAACACTGGTTATTTTTCCCTTAGCTTTGGGATTTAATTTCAGCTGGCTGCTCTAGGTACTTGATCATATTCTTTTCAAAATACTTACTTTGAAACTTTGAAAATAATCAAAAATCAAAATAAAATCTAATAAGAACTTTTCCAAGTAAGATTATTAAGTGGATCTCATATGCTTAGCTAACTCGAATTGATCTAATTGCCAATGACAGTCATCATTTTCCCTGGGGAGCATGGTGTGGAGCTCTTCACAGGGAAGAGGCAATGCCTGTTTCAGCAAGGCTGCTCTGCTCCTCTCAGACAGTGCTGAGTGCAGCTCAGGATGGCCATTTTGGGATGGCCTCCACCCCAGACCCTGCCTGCCAGCTCTGCCCCAGCAGGCTGTCGTGTATGTGGGATGCACAGCAGGCTCCCTCTGATCACTTGCTCAGAGGGGAAAGGCAGCAAGCTCGAGGATTTCATGGCCTCTTTGGGTGGTGCATATCAGTTTCAAGGGCCTCCGAAAGGGAAGTGGAAAATGCACCAATTTTCTGTGGATTCTGGCCAAAAGATTAATTTCCCCACTGTCTCTGGAGGATTGAAATGCATCAGTCATGAAAAACAGAGCCCTATAGCTGCTTCACTGGAGATGGGGGTGCAGCTAAGCAAGGACTTCACCATTCTCAGACCTGAGGGCTCATACTGTCCCCCACCATTTTTTATTCTGCTCTTCATCCCCAAAGAACAAACCTTATTTTAACCTGGACTGTTCCTAATTTTGCCAGGCTACAGCAGTCAGCAAGGCACTAAAGGACACTCACCTTTCCCTGGGGACTCTAACCTTGCTCTTTCTCCCAAGTCTCCAAGAAAGCCATATGGATTTGTACAAGACCAGGGAAATAATGTGACTTTCACATTTAAAACTTTGTCTTTTCTGTTGGGAAATGTTAGTGTTGTCCATCATGTCAGGACACTGCAGTTACACCCCCATGGCCCATTTCCATATGTGGAACAAGGACATTAGGTCTTGCCCCACTGTGGTCGGTGTGGAGAAGAGGTCGAAGCAGGAAGCTCCGACAGATGCCAATTCCTGACCAGGAGAGAATGATTATTCACTAGCATGAGGAATAAGTTTCATATGGTAAAACTTAAGGATGAATTTTATTTAGAGAGGTGAATTCTAGGTGTCTGAGTAAGTCAGGGCAGATCATTTAGCTCAGTACTAACAATGCACTAGTGAGATGTTTTTTTTTTCTTTTAATTCAGATGCCAAGCTGAAATTTGTGCTAGGTTGGAATTGATGGCTTGGCATCAAGCTAAAATTTTAAGTTTTGAGGGAACAATAGAAAAAAGTCTGTCTTTTGTTTTGCTCCAGCACCAAATGCTTCCTCCAACTCAAAGCGATTGAAAACTATTTAATTTTTTTTCTCTCGCTTTTATTTTTATCTTGTGGGGTTTTGGTTTTTGGGTTTTTTTTTTTTTTTGTTAAATTGCATTAGTTTTACACTTCTAAAATGTTTCCTACCATTGCTAACAAAAAAAAAACAAAAAAAAAAAAAAAAAAAAAAAAAAAAAAACATAAAGCCTTATTAAACAGTCCATACATAAGACCCTTTTTTCTATGATTCACATTTTTCCAGGTTCTCTCCACTAAAAACAGCACATTTTGCCTGAGACACCAGCAGACAATCTTGGTTTGTCAAACAATTCCTGTTTTTTAGAAGAGGAGGACGCCCTTCTAGTGTAAGGCACGTCTGACCTGATACCTCTATGAGATCATTGAGCCAGGAGAGCACCAAAGCAGCTGGCAACACCATCAGGACTAAGGGGGCAAGGCAAAGCAGCTGAAACATTGAATCAGTTTCATTCACTTCTGCCTGCAAGGATGGCACAAGGCAAGGCAAAGATCATGTTTAAACTGCCTATACCTGCTGTAAATATCCCTTCCTTTTTCTCCAGTGTGTTACACCCACTGTGTCTCTGTTTGCCCCGGCCTTTTCCCAAGCTGAAGCCAAGGGATTTTTCCATGTCCCCGAGGAGTGTGTTAGAAAAGCAGTGTTTATGTTAAGGGACTTCATTAACATTACTAGTCAGGCTGTAGTACCCAGAGACCATCACAGCGAAAACGAGACCTTGTTTCTTTGCGTCATTGGCCCAAGCAACCACCAGGCTGAAACTTAACCCTGGCTGCTTGCCTTCAGGGGAAAAAATAAGAAGGGTAAAGTAAACAAGGCCCCTGTTCAGCTTTCCTGAGCCTGGATGAGAATTGCTTGCAATTATATATCAAAACTCTAAGCTGACTCTGAGCAGGCTCAGCTCTGCTCCTCTGCAGCCACAACCATGAGAAGAAAATCCATGCCTGCAGCTTGCAGCTGCTCTGACCAGCCACCTCCACCCTGAACAGCGAATCCAGGAAACTCTTAAGTACATGCTTAAATCTACCATTCCTCAGGACAGCACTGATTCGATACCAGTGGGGCTTAAAAGCAAGCATGAGGTTACAGGCTTTCCTGAACATGCTTACTTTACCGAGCCTGGTTTTCAATCATTCATTATTTTATCCTGATGACAGCTGAGGTTTGGGGTTTTTTGGCTGCTGAGCTCAATCCCCCCACTCTCCTCTCCATCATGGCAAGCTCAGCCGTGCTGAACCCACTGCAAGCCTGCCCCTGCCAGTTCATCCCACTCTGTGAGCTCCGTCGCACCTCCTGCTCCTGCAGCTGGCTCCTCCTGCAGAGCCCACTGCTCAGCTGCCTCCGCTCTCTGGGGATGCCTGGGGGTCATGAATGGCCACTTGACTGCAGCTAAAACCCCTGAGCACCAGGTGCAGGTGCACCAGGGTCCCCTCCATCACCTTGTCCCCTCCCATCCCCTCCTGTGCAACTGGCAGAGAACAAGGGGTCCCACTGCCTCCCCAGCCCATCCTGCTCAATAGGGCCCTAAATACACCTACCTAGGGCCCTAGAGTCCTTCCTACACCAATGCAGCATATTTTCTAGCCTGTTGCTCATTCTTGGGAAAAGACAGTTGGTTTCCACCTTCCCTATGAGCTTTAAAATTCCCCCACCTCCCAACAAATCAACTGCATGGAAACAGAGGTAGAGTGTCAAGTAAAATCAGTGCTGCCCTCATCTTGTAGTCTCTGACGTTATCTTATGTGAGAATAAAGAAATTCTCCAAACAGACTCATAGAATCTAGAGATAGTTGTGCTGGGTAAATTTTATATAGTTGACAGGAAAATTTAAGCTTTGGATTTGAAGTGACAGCTGAAGCAATACAGCCTTATCTCACCATTAATCTCCTCTCCTTCCCCACAGTAGAAGCAAACTAGGCTTCTGACCAGACAGCATTCCATATGTCTCTTCCCTTCTCTTCTCTTCTCTTCTCTTCTCTTCTCTTCTCTTCTCTTCTCTTCTCTTCTCTTCTCTTCTCTTCTCTTCTCTTCTCTTCTCTTCTCCTTCTCTTCTCTCTTCTCTCCTCTCTCTTCTCTTCTCTTCTCTTCTCTTCTCTTCTCTTCTCTTCTCTTCTCTTCTCTTCTCTTCTCTTTCTCTTCTCTTTCTCTTCTCTTCTTCTCTTCTCTTTCTCTTCTCCTCTCTCCTCTCCTCTCCTCTCCTCTCCTCTCCTCTCCTCTCCTCTCCTCTCCTCTCCTCTCCTCTCCTCTTTTCACAATTTGTAATGATGCATGTAATTAATAGTAAATGTGCATAGAAGTTTTCTGGGCAGCCATATGACAGCCACATTAACACCATATGAGCATAAAATTGTTTATTGTTATTACAGTAAATACCAAAGTGAATCAAGAATGATTGATTAGACATTTATTGTGACTTGCCCAAATATATATATATATATATTTAATAGTAGAATGTTTCAAAAGAAGAAAGAGAAATGCTGGCAGAAGAGAAATTCAAACATATATGCCTCTTTCTTGTTTGTTTGTTTGTTTAACAATAACTAATTATCTGAGCTGTGTGGCCATATTTGAAAGAAAAAGAAGTATTCACTATGTTTAATACCACTACGCTAACCCAAGGTGACACCTACAGAAATAACTTGGAAGTGTCACTTGACAATCAATCAATTCCTTATGGTCACAAGCCCATTTAAAAAACCATAGCACCAGAGGTATTAAAAAAAATAATAGGTCATTTAAAATCCTGCAGAAAGACAGAAATGTGTCAGGCTGGGAGGAAGGCAGGAGCAGGAGGGCCCTGCCTGGTATCCTTGTGCTTTCTTCAGGGAAGAGCAGAGATCGGGGCATCCCCCACGGGGAGTGCCCCTGCACTGGGCTCACCCAGGGAAACAAAAAGAGCAGGAGCCCTTATTGAAAAGATTATCTTTCCCATCAATAATCCCCCTCTAAGAGTTCTTTATTAGTAAACCCCGTGGCAAAACTTGACATATTTACAGCTTGCAGTAAACTTTATGTATCTGAAACAATATTAATAATAAGGAGCCGGTGACCAGAGCAAATCATTCCAGCCTGCAAAATGATCAAGTGAAAGCTTAATTGTACTGAAAAGAGAGAGTCCTGACAAGTTGAAAATCCTTCCCACACACCCTTTCCAAAAAGCAAACTTTACTAAGATGAAAAAAGTGTGTTGGAGGATTGGAAACATAAGAATACATATTTAAAAAAAAAAAAAAAAAAAAAAAAAGAGCCCAAGTCTGATATCACAGGCTGAGCTGAGACAGAAACCTGATCTTTTACATGGAATGGGCAACATTTGGGTCTGTTTTATGTGAATTGCTCCAAGCTGTTTTGGTTAGAAATGTATAGATTTTAAGGTAAGGAGTACCCTATAGGCAGTGCAGGTCATTCTCAGTATTGGAAGACGTTCCCCATTACTTTTCAGCTGACAAAGGTAGGGTCCAAACTTTTCTTTCTTTGCTGAGTAACTTATTTGCTTTAACGCTGAGCTGGATTTGGCAAGAGAGACACTTGTATTTTGCTGCCTGATTGTGCTTTTCAACACTCTCATTCCCTCTCTCCCTCCCTCCTATGGATTATCCTACTTTAGTCACCAACCTGCAGAAATTTATATTTTCCTTGTTCCTTCTAATGTTAAAAAAAAAGTTATTTCTCAGTAATTCTACAAGCTTCTCTCTGTTGGTGAAAATGGGGAAAATTATTCAGTTTAGAACAATATTTTGGAGGGGATAAATCTGAAGAGCTCCAAATGTTTTTCAAGTAGATTTTGTTTCTTATTAGACAGCATTTATGTGTTCTTATGATTTTTTCACTGAAAATATTGAAAAATACCTTCCCATTTTACCAGTCAAAAATATTTCCTTGCCTTTATTTTACTTGACATAATAGCTCACAAGCATCTTTATATTGAGTAAAGAAGAGAACTATTCATGGTTTGGAAAAGGCAACTAGAAATGCCAAAAACAGCATAAGCATAAAAATTTTTGTAAGAATTGTAACATCTTCCAGGATGTTTTCTAATCTGTTTCTGCTACCAAAAAAAAAAACACCAAACCCCCCGAAAAAATTATCAAATCTAGTTCCACTTTTATTATTTTAATTATTTAAAACTGTATTTTGACAGCATCGTATTTCTTATATATGCAAGTTAAACAAGGGGGACAAATATTGCAATTCATTTTTGAATGTCTGATATGTGCCGTTTGTTGATTTAAAATTTACCAATGAAACACATAACAAGACAGTTGTAAAACTCTCTTTAATATGTTACATATTTAAGTAGTGCTTACTTGTCACATTTTGGCTAATACTTATGTAGCCTTTTAAAATGAAAATAAAATATCTTGACCATGATGTTGTAATTATGCACAGCGCGTTCGTTCCCTTTCCAGAATGACTCCCTGCTTTATTCTTCTCTGATAATCACACAGCAATAGCTTTTCTATGTGGCAATTTATTTTTTTTTGTCCTCAACATATTTCTGCTCTCAGAAGAGTTTGCATTTGTATGGCAGCATGTCCAGACAACGAGCTGCAAACACGTATTTGTCTGTCCCCATGTGCGTCTGCGCACGGATGGATGGGCAGCGGGTATAGTTCAGTTCTGCAATGAAAAGAAGAAAATCCAACAGGAACCCGCTCCATTATTCCCCTGCCTTCGAGCTGTACTGGTTTACCGTTGGGGCTTGTGTGTTTGGCACATAAGTTTCTGCTGAGTTTGTCCTTTAGATTTTTATCTGCTTAAAATGTGGATTTTTTTTTTCCTCAGAGCGTGAGGTCAGATCTTATTTGTTTGTTCGCTTTGTGTCATCAATTGTCACAAGCCATATTTTCGCTAAATTCATTTTGCTGCTGTACAATAGTTATAAATTAAGTGAGGGGTGGGAGGGTGACTGCTGGGTGACTTATTTTTTCCTCAACTATCTTCATAAAAATAGACAAAGATTTCATAAAAAGAATGAGGGAATCATTTTGTTTGGAAAAAAAAATGCAAGAAGCAGAGATGTGCTGCTTACTGCCCTCAAAAAATTACTAGAAGAGAGTTGAGAAAAACATCAGCTATTTTTGCCTTGTGATTCTCTTTAATTTATTTTTATTGTCTATTATTATGTAGAGATACATCTGTCCATAAATAGATTACATTACTTGCTTTCCTAATATAGCTCTGCTAATTAAATCAACCTCAAAAAAGAAATATTTTCTCATCACATTTTCAGTTTAATTGCCTCAAACTTGGAATAAAAAAATTGTTTCAATTTCAGTACACTGGGAAGACTCATATTTAAAAAGAATAAAGTAGCATACTCTAAACTTATAGTGATTTTCCTTTAGCCCATTAAACTTTCTAATAATGTTGACTTGCCTATTTGGAAATTTTAAAGACAATGCCACTATAAACACAGCTCTTTCTGCATTACCAGGTACATGCACATATATATATATTCCAAAGGCAGGTTATAAAGTGCACCCAGTTGGCAGCTGTCGGGAAGGTTATTTGTGGAGCGAGCGCTTTAGCCTAGGGACGTAGTGGGCTCTTAATAATAAGCAAGGGGGAAAAGAATTTAATGTTTTCTTTAAATTAAGACTCGAACAGAATTGCTTTAATGAATATCGGAGAAACTCACAGGCTTCAGTTTGCTCCTACTCTAACAAAATTTCCTTTGTGGTTTTCACTGTAAGATCAAAAGGAGCCAATTAACTTTTCTATAAGGTAAACAAACGGGGAACTGGAAATAGACCCACGAATGATCCGACTGGAGGAGTCCGGCCTTTTGTTGTTTTCCCTTTATTTTCAGTGCCTTTTCCCGCATTGCCAGGGCAGGGACAGAGGAGGTGCCCCCGTGCTGGGCTCTGAGGGGACCTGAGCAGGGGCTCAGGAGAGCAGCGGGAAAGGCTGAGAGCACCCGCGCAGAGGAGCCAGGGCTGCACCAAAGGTTGCCCTTGGTGCACCACAGCTTTTGAGATGCAAATGCTTCTCAGCACTGAGGAGGATAACAAATTGAGACCACCATATGATGGGGGAATGGGAGCATTTCCTCACCATCACAGACTGCACTCCCTCCCCTACTGCTGGCTTCACCAGGGTCCTCCACAGCTTGGAAAGTCCCGCGCAGGCACAGGCACCCATCGGGCTGAGGGACCCGGGCACAGCTTGACCATGCTGCATGACCCAGGGAGAGAAGAGAAGGCACACACTGGGATTGCTTTGGAGAAATATGGGGAAGGAGAGAAGCAACCAGTTCACACAGACACAGAGACAAGAATGGTGGCCAGAGTAGGAGAAACAGAATGCACGAGAAAAACTTCCAGCTAAACCCTCTGCAATTTTCTTCTCACAATGTGAAAAAAACAAACCAAAACAAAACAACATAAAAATATGCAGGTCCTCACTCCCGCTTTGCACAAAACCAGGAAAGCTGCTCTTTTTAAATTTTTCTTTGCTGGATATTTGCTTGGCTCCCCAACACAGCTACACTTGCCCGGTTAGCCATGGAACAGCTGTGCTGCTCTCCCAGTAGGGAAACAGAGTCCTCAGGATTGCACCTCTCCATCGGGAGTGCCACACTGATCCACAGCACCACTGATCCCCAGCAGCCTTGCCCCCCACCATCACCCAGACAGGAGAGCCCAGATGACTCCCTGCATCTCAGCAAATTCACTCCAGTTTAAGGGAGCACCACCTATATTTATAAATGCAGATAAGGGAATAAAATCACCTACCCTGTGGGAAAAAAAAAAAAAAAAAAAAAAAAAAAGCTTTCTGGAGCTCCAGTTCCGTTTACTTGAAGTGGCCATTTTATCTTTGAGTCACTGAAATTGCATGTACCACAGGTGGAACAGAAGAAGTCTCATTTTTTTACTCATTTTCTGATTTTCCACAGAAAAATAGATACTTCAGGAAGATGTCAGGCCATGCTGATGCTCATTCTTTGCCTCCAAGGTAGCTCTGTCTAAATCAGCTGGAGTGTCTGTGACCCACACCACCTCATGGTGTGGGGCCCAGAGGTGCTGCTTTGGAAAGAGCGAGGCTGTGTCTCCGAGCCCCCAGCCCCAGCAGCATTGCTGTGTGGGAGAGCAGCTCCCACATCAGCCGTCAAAATATCAGGGTGCAAAACCCCCAAGAGCTTCAGAGGGCACAAGGTCTTGCCTTTAGCCATGAGGTCAGAGAGCTTGGCTTTGCAAGGCCAAGCAGGTCTTGGTCATCTACGCAATGTGAAGTCTATCAGCATTAATTGCTTTGCAGGGTCACATCTAGAGGTGGGAGCAAACTCAGCGTGGTGACACCAAGCTCTTCATAGCTCTTGGGTCAGGTGCTGCAGTCACCAGCACCATGGAAATACTGCAGATTGACAGGCTCAAAGACACCAGGATGCAGATGTGAGTCACATACTTCATCACTGTATAAATGTCTCAAAATACTTCCAAACCTCTGAATAACACAGAAGTGCAGCCAGCTCTGGGATGGAGGGCGGCAGATAGCAAACTGCAGCATTACAGATTAATGGCAGGAAGGAAGGAAGGATTTGGCAGGCCCCTACTCACACCAAAAGGCATCCATGGTGCAAAAATATCCTCTCCCTCCCAACAGCAGTAAAGAACTGCAAAGCCATCTCTCCTGCATGCTCATCCTCAGCAGCTCCAGCCCCAGATCTCCCCCCAGGTGCCTGGGAGCAGAAAGGCACATTTGCACTCCCACCAGCCATGGGGTTTTGCTGGCTCTCATTTCAGTGCCACAGCCTCGCTGGAGAAAAGCAGAGAGGAAAGTGCTGTTCCAAGAGTTCTCCTCATGCTGCCACAGGCTGGCTCCTACATACCCCATCCAGGAGCACAGAGAGTTTCTGCCCCTGGAACATGTGCAGGGGTGACCTGAGCAGAGTGCTCATGGGACAAATCATCCCACTGTCCTGATGTACCAATAACTTGAGGAGATGGACAAGCAGAGTGATGACTGCAACGGTGTGAATAGATTGCTATTTTAACTCTCAAATGGATTTGATTACTAGGAATTATTTTCCTTATTCCAAGGGACAGCTAACAGATCCTTGGGTTTTTCAGAACAGGCTTTCCTCATCATGTCACCGATATACAAAACTAAGAATTTCTCTACCTCCACTCCCAACCCCCACATCTTCCTGTCAGATCCCTTTGGTGGGGAAAGAGAGTTAGCAATATTCACAGATCCCAGTCATTAGGCCTTTCCTGCATAATTTCTATAATGCACTAAGAGAAAAGTGGGGGGCAGGGGTGGGGCGGGGGGCAAAGAAAAACTCCTTTATTGTGCTGAGGCTCATAAATTCACTGCAGGACAATTTATAGCAGCAGAGCGTAGCACCTAACTCAAGTCAATGCAAGAGGTTAATATGAAAGGTTAAGGAACTCGGTTCTGGCTGATTTATGGTTGGACTGTCGGCTTTTATCCTGACCACAGCTCTGCAACTGTAGCTTGGGACTCTACAAAGCACAAGAGGGGGTGGTGGTGTTAAAAAAATAATGTGTATTTAGACATTATCCCTGCCCATAAAATAAAGACCCCAAAATTCTTAAATGACCAAGAAGCTTTTGTATCACCACATGCCACTGCAAAAGCAAAGCACCTCCACTCTCCTATTCCCAGGCTCCCAGAGCAGAGTGGATTGCTGTGATCATCTTGTTTGCCTCCTGTATTACACAGGCAATAGGTTTCTCCCACAAGCTGGGTTAAAGCATGTCTTTCTGAAAGCTGCCCAAACTGAAAATTTCCACGTGCCAGCACAGAGGCCAGGATAGGCAGAGGTGACTTTGTGACAATAAATGATACCTTGCTCTAACGACGAACTTGCTTGACTCCAGAATCCAGCCACTGCACCATAAAAAGCATTTCTGCTTGCAGGATGGAAAAGCCCCATGAAGGTAGATATTTCTGTTTGCAAGTGCACGCAGTCAGTGATCTCCCAAATTTTGTCTCCAATAGGACAGCCTCCTTCTATGAAATTCATTAAATTGTCTTGCTAAAAATATTTTCAACTTCCTCCAGCACTTTTCCAGCCAGAAAAAGTCAGAACATTTTCAAGGTGCAACATTTGAGTAGCAACCTTACCAAGTGTCATACAAACTCTGCTCCCAGAAATATGCATTTCTACTGGTGTCACACTGGCAGTATTTTCATTAAATACATTAACAAATTTTCTTTCAGTTTATGAAGTTCCATCTTAATTCCACATACTAGAAGTTTTTCATCTGGTGGTATTAAGACAGGCATCGTCAAGAAATACAAGTAGATGGATTTAATGTAAGTTGGCTTTACAAGCAAGCTGTATTCCTGTTTCAAAAGGACAAGTAGCTCCTCTCACAAGACCCATTCCTGTGAAACAGTGTATTGGCAAAAGACTTTTGTCCTTGCTGTTTACCAAAACTTTTAATCCATGACCAACATCAGACTGCTCTGTCTATAGATCCCTGAATCATCCTTCAGACCCAGACTTAGCGCTGTTTATTCACAAACTCTTGTGGATTAGCCCTAGATGTACCTCTGTGTAACTGAGAGCCCAGCCTGGGCACTCGGGAGCAGGTCTAACCATCCGTGCTGGAGAAGGGATATAGTGAGGATATTTTGCAGTAACATTTTGCAGCAATGATCAAACCCACAAGAAATTCCTGTGCCTGTAGGTCTGTTACTATGGTAGAGAAAAATTGCATTTGTTCTTTGATTTTTTTATAGAAGAGCATCTGTCTGTCAAAGCTTTGGGGAGCTGGGCTGTGTTAAGGCTCCAGCCTGGAACTGGACATGAAGTTTTCCTGCTCAGGAGGGAGGAAGGACTGAGAGCCAGAGGAAATCCTCAGGCACTCAGTTTTCCTTTCTCTGCTTGCAGAGCAGGGTGTAACTCAGCTGCCCCAACCAGGACACAGTGTCCTCTCAGTCCCTGCCAGAGCCCTTGGCCATCCTGGTCTTTGTCCAGAGGTGCAGAAACTCCACTCCCACAACTGCCCTTCCCAAGCTGCCTCTCCAGCAGCTGCCTCCCAGCATGGCACACAAAGGATGTTCACGTACCAGCTGGGCAGCAGCACAGAGGGGACACTGTCCGTGTCTGTTTGCAAATGTTCCCTGCACCAAGGATACACTCCTGGCTGAAAATAGCCTTTGGGTTTACATGTGTTGGCTAAACAAACCATGAAGCTTTTAACCCCACTTGAAAACCAAATCTCCTGAGGATTTCTAATCGGAGAGAGAGAATTGTACCCTTATGTGCTCAGGAAATACATTATTTTTTTCTTAGCTGTGTAGCTAAGCTTTTTGTTTTCACTTCATTTTCTTTTTGGTCAATTACGGCTGAATAGGTTCAAATTTTAATATCTCCATGTTTGTGCTACTAGATACCATTCCTGCTGCTTCTGGAGAATAGAGGATATTAGTTTACGGCCTATATGAGGCAGAGAGAGACAGAGACAGTGAGAAACAGAGAGACAGGAAAGAAGTTAACTTTAGATTCTTCTTTACCCCATTTTGAAGAACAACTCATGGCCATATTCCTGGTCTTGGCTCTTAAATTATTTGCATAATACTTTAAGTGCGTAAGATGTACAAGTATCTTTAAAAGCCATTATGCAAAGGTGAAGTACAGAGTAACTTTGCCAAGTTATTGTAATCTGGGGACGTAGGCATTTGCATAGAATCATAAGTTTTGTACACAGATAGTAAGATGCTTAAACGCTCAGTGTATAGTATTTCAAATAAAAAATAAATCCTCTCTCCCTCTCCTCTTGCTTTCCCTATCATCAATTGACATCAACAGTTAAAGGCCTTGGCAGAAAATCTAAATCACAGATAAAGAAGTAATACAAACAGAAAGCCTAATCCTGCTGCCAAGATGTTGAACAGCAAAAATTTTATTGATGTTAGCACAGGCCAGATTGGGCCCAGGCACAGAGAAATTAGGAAAAGTTGCTATCTAGATTGTATGAGCCACCATAACGCAGTCTCTAGAGGTTAGGGAGATTTCCCTTTGGAAACACATCCACCCAAAATGCTTGAAATGCTGGTGTTTCATACGACTAAGAGAAGGAGAGAGTTCCCTAAACTCAACTTCCCTCACAGTCTTGGATGTATTCTTCTTGGACAGCTCCAAAAATATATATATTTCTCTTTTTAGCAGATAGGAAAGCAAACTTCATAGTCCACATACCTGTACTAGTAGAGCATATGCGTAGGTGTACTTTTTGTGTAAAGACGGGCTGAAAAATGGATATTTTTAACACTTCTGCAGACTCTTGCATGTTCTTGCGCTCTTCAAGCTCCAACATCTTTTTACAGGTTTAACACTGTGAGCAGCCACAGCTGCAGGGAGTCCACACTGCTCTATGTATGTGGTCCTTCATATTCTAACGAGAAGAATCTCTCAGGAGATGGAAATATCAGTGCAAGAGCCTTGAGCTGGCCTCTGCTTCTGTAAGGAGACTGTGCAAGAGGTGTATCCTCAGCAGACCTGAACAGCAGCATCACTGCAGCAAACTTTACTGGAGGGCTTTTCCTCCAGGGGATTAATATAATCTCCAGGTAAATTCAGTTCCCCACAACCACACTTGCCACTCAAGGAAGGACATAGCCTTGCAGAGCCAGTCATAACCACAGCATTTTTCTTTACCTGCCGTAGTTATTTAGGGATTTCAGAGGGCAGACCAGAAGGATCACCTCAGCAAACACCATATAGCTTCTGAGAGCAAACCTAGACAGTGCTCAGCAGCTTGTCACATGAATCAGAAGTCAGGGTCAAGTGTCCAAGAAGACACCACCAAACCATCCCCACTGCCTCTTGCACAGGTTTCCTGGGTAGTTGCCAAAGCCAGGGCACTGACTCCACCTGTGATGCTTGCACCCAGGGTAACACAGGAATTATGCCCCTGGAGAGGAGGAACTGGACACGAGGCAATGGACAGAGTTCCGTTTCAGCCTCAGCCATGGAAGTAACTGGATTCATGTTTCTTTGGTATCTGTGGGGTCTCTGTTCATCTGTGCAGTTCAGTGATCTCATCCTTGCTGCTTGTCCCAAGGTAAAATAAATTTATGGATTTAAGGTGACTGAAGGTTTTTAAAACAAATCTCTTCTTGTCCCTCAAGGAACCTAAAAAATCATATTTCAGCTTTCTGTTTTGTTTAAATGGCATCACACAACTCCACTGCCCTCCCGGAAATATCACCAAGAAATGGCCTCAAATAAGATCTGGGAGAGTGCTGATGCAGTTGAAGTAAATCATGCCAGTCATCCAGAGTGAACTTTTATTCCCATTCTCCTTATAAAAATAATATTAACCAAGGTAAAAAGAAGAAAAAAAAAAAAAAAAGAATGCTGACTTTCTTGGAACTGGTTATCAGTTGAGTGGGTCAATTTAAGGTTTTTAGTGAATATATTTCCCTCATGCTGCTTGAGGCCTTGAAGAGGCCATACTGTACCTCTTCCAATATTTTTCAGTGCTGCGTGTTGTATAAAAAAAAGAAATCAGATAGACGCACCACTGAACTCTCTCCTTTTGTCCAGGTTGGCTGGAAGTTTTGCTGATTCTGATTGTTGAAATACAATCAACCCAAACCCAAGCTGCCCTCCTTCTGAACAGCATTTTTTTTTAACATAAATAGACTTTTTTTTTTTTTTTTTAATGTAGACAAATACTAAAGAGTCAAATGCCTTGTGTGAATTGCAACGATGCCATCAGAGCCATGCCAATTTCTGTGAGGTGAAAAACCATCCTGGATATTCAGTACACTAAGGCTTCTGTAGACAGTTCTGCTGAGAAGGAAGATGGGAAAATACAAGAGGTAAAAAGATGTGCCTTAACCCCTGTAGAAACAGCAGGTTCATATTTCAGACCCATGGGGTCACAGACTGATGCATTTCTTAAAAGGAGTCAAAAAGTCACAAATACTATTCACTGAGCAGATGTTCTCCAGGTAACAGCAAAAGCTTGCTTGATAAATACTCTTTTACCAGCATATTTAAAATTTGCCCCACAGAGCTGTAGGCTCTTTAATTAAATTTCTGTTCAAAAGGAGAGTGAAAAGAAAGCAAAGGACCAGCTTCTAGGTGTAAAACTAGTGTTATCCTCATTGAAACCACTCTGAAGCCAATAGAGCAAACAACTTGAAGCAAGGAAAAATCTGACATTTTCTAGCCATGCTCTGGCAGCATTATTGACAAGATAATATACTGGCAAGGAGCTGACAGTTGTTCCCATTCCTGTCAGTGGAGTGCTTGCTGGTGGGCAGCTCACCATTGCCATGAGCCTTTTGTTTCCAGTAAAGTAGACATGAGTTCACAATCATGTGCATGCCTCATGCACTCATGACGTGTGTGACTAGGAATAATTCAAATAGAAACAATCACATTAGCTCAAAGATGGAGATCAAAAACCTTATTGACCTTTACAGGCAGTGACACCTTCATTCTGACCAGTATGCTCAGGACCAAGTCTTGTTGCTTATTTCATACCACTGGAAAACCAGAGGCATACTGCAAGATGCCATGGGCAAGAGTAATAAATTTTGTCTCTTTGTGATTTGGGGTTTTTTGCCTTTGATGACAGGATTCAATGCAGAGGTTCACCCAGATGGCGTGGAAATTTCAGAGAGTCACAGACAGTATGAAGTCCCTTTTAGGAGAATCTGGGTATTGTGAACACTTACAAATTGGTCATTTATGTCAAAACATAAGAATTAGTGTGCAATAACAGATTCTTCCACATATGGAAGTCATGAGCACAATTTCTAATTTATTATATACCACTTGTCCAATGAATCTAATATCACAGGCCAAACAACAGACAGTCATTTTGTCCATAGAAACCTCAAGTGTTGGATGTGAACTCAAGACACATGGTCTGAATGTAAAAAGGGATTGAAGTCACTGTGTGCCACTGTAGCAGAACTGTTTGGTGGATTTGGTGCCCTTGACCCAGGGCAGAGAATCTTTCTGATTTCACTATTAAAAAATGGGGAGAAGTGAATGCCATAAAAAGTACTCAGAGATCAGAGATACCCCATGGAAAAGGGAGAGCTGGTTGAGCTGGTGGCACCTTTATGAACCAATGGAATTTCTTCAACGGAATATGTACAGGCACTGATGATTCAGTGAAACTTCACAGTATGGTTAGTCTCTGAATCTGTTTGGGGTCTAGAGAGATCTGAGGAGAGAAGGAAATCTGAAAAATTCAGGTCTAGCCACAACTGGATTAATACACACCTCAAGGCAGAGACACAGCCAGGCCAGCTGTGTCTGAGCTACCGGGAATGCAAGGTGAAGGGTGCCTTGGAGAATTGGCAACCAAAAAGCTTTTATGACAATTAAATCTGGTAATTCCTGGAACCCATTGGCTTCTCCTGGTCTGATGCACAAAGCTGTGTTTCACATGCTCTGGATGTGCAGTTCTACATGATTAGCCCATGCATACTTCACACACACTCACTGTGGGCCTGGGACACATCTCTCAGTAGTGAGCAACCTGGTTGCGTAGTGCTGCTGCTCTCAGCACATTTTTGTTAATCACATCTGAATGAGGGTTGCTACTTCTGGGTAAGCAATCAAAAGTTTAAACTGCATCAGCATAAATATTCACCATCACATGAGGGTTTAAGCTGCTCTCAGCAGAGTCAGGAGTCATCAAGCAGATGCCCATGGCTTGTCTGGGCGTATCACCATCTGTCTGCATGGTTTTGTCCTTTTTCAGCGGCAAATGTGGGCTTAGTGCTGGTGCACGTGAAGGACTGGTGGCTTCACAGAAAAGCAGGTGCTCTGAAAGCTTTAAATAGCTCTGCCACATACTTCAAACATGACTGGCAGCACTCCTAGTATTCTGCCCTGCATTATTTGGCCAAGAAGCCTCAGCCTTTAACTTCCAGACTTGGCTATTTCAACCTCAAGCCTCCATATGTCTCAGTCCTTCAGAGCATCCCACCACTGAACCTTGTATAACACAGGTATGGCTCCCTGGGGTGCTGTTCAAACATGCCAAGGGAGTGGAGCATAATGAGAACCCATGGCAGGGCATCTTTAATTTAAGCCAGGATTTGAACCCAGGCCTTGGCAGATGTCTAGGAGAATTTTGCCCAAGTGTGCTTGTTTTCCTCCTTTCTTTTTCCAAGTGTTTGTTTCCCAGTTTGCACTAAATTTTATTGAAAACATCAGGCTAATGGCAATGGGGAGAGTGGTTGAGTAGATTTTGCCTCTTTTTCCCTTTTCTTTCTGGAATGCAGCCATCAAAATAAACATTAAATGCAAAATGCTGGGGCTTGAGTTATTACTTGTGAGGGTGCTGGGAGGGAAATTTATAGCAACATTACTGTGTTTTGCTAGAAATCTCTTAATGCACCAAAGTGGAGAGGTGTGTGTGTTTTTTATTAAAATGTTGCACTCTATAAATCTGAGCAGCAGGGAGGACACAGGTGGGCCCGAGGCTCAGCTGACTGGACTGTCATTCTAAACTTGGGGAAGGTCTGTCTGACTGTCCTCCCACCCCATCCCAGCATCAGCACAGCCACAGGCTGTCTCCATCACAGACTGCAAGGGCTGTGGAGGCTCTGCCTTTGCTTCATTACAGCAGCCTTCCACCTAAAGCGGAAAGAGGGAGAGGGACTTTTTGCAAGAGGATGTAGTAACAGAACAAGGGGGAATGGCTTTAAACTGAAAGAGAGTAGGTTTAAATTAGATTTTAGTGAGAAATTCTTCACTGTGAGGATGGTGAGGCACTGGAACAGGTGGCCCAGAGAAGGTGTTTATGCCCCATCCCTGGAAGTGTTCCAGGCCAGGGTGGACAGGTCTTTGAGCAACCTGTTCTAGTAGAAGATGTCCCTGCCCATGGAAGGGGGATTGGAACTGGGGGATCTTTAAGGTCTTCTCCAACACAAACCATTGTATGATTCTTTGCTGTTATTGTTGTTGCTGTTGGGTTTATGCATTCTTTTTGTCCTTCTGATTTTTAAGCCACCAAAAATGACCAGTCAGACTGTCATTGCTCCTGCTTTGATAGCAAATTTCCTAATGATGTCATTCAAACACTGTTCCTTTTGGGACTTTCTCAGTGACCTTCTCTTGTGCCCCGGCAGCAGTGTGTCCTGATGAGAAGTCCTCATGAGTGGATGACCCCTAAAAGCTGAGGATGGCAGCTGGGCAGAGGTCTGTCACTGGGACTGGGCAAGGTTGTCAGTGTGCAATTTGGAGACGGGTGCACTTCAAGGCAAGGTTGCTAACTTAGTACTTAATACAGGCTCCAGGAAAGCTGAGGAAGTTCAGGACCCAGAGAAATACCAGTCACTTTTGTCCCTGTGTCTGTCAGTAGATAAGGTTTTTTGCCTGAAATTCAGAGGCTGGCCATGCTGCTCACCTGGGCTGCTGCTGCTCAGCTGCTCGCTGAAGGAAGGCGCAGAGACCCACAGGACTCCTGGGCTCTTTCCCAGCATCCAGTGGACAGCAGATATTGTGGCTGAGTGTGAGTTTCGGCAATCACTGTTTGAGGC
This sequence comes from Pyrgilauda ruficollis, assembly GCF_017590135.1. Classification (NCBI taxonomy): domain Eukaryota; kingdom Metazoa; phylum Chordata; class Aves; order Passeriformes; family Passeridae; genus Pyrgilauda; species Pyrgilauda ruficollis. Next base: position 11,232,670 of record NW_024512543.1, read on the forward strand.
TCATTTTCTCTGCCTTAAATCGGGGTGCTTCCCTCAGTGTGAGACTTTAAAGTAAGGACGTGACATTGTCATGGGATGTCCATGCAGGCAGGCATGTCCTCAGCCTGCTCCACTGCTTGCAAAATATCTTGGATGCTTTCTGTAAGACCAATTCTGGACCATCCTGTGGAGGGAATTTGCAAACCCTGTGAACTGACTTCCCCTTAATTAGACATGGCTCTGACACAATAAGCCTTGATAGGATTTTTTGCAAGTTATATATATATATATATATATATATATATATATATATATATATGGAACAGCAGTGTTCCTGAAAGTCTTAAAAAAAATAAACAAAAAGTAACAGGAAAGAAGGGGTCATATCTATAGTCCAGGAGACTGGAAGAGCAGCACGAAGGCCCTGCTAGGAATCACATCAGATCCCGCCTCTGCGGCTGCCAGACCCGGCCGTGGTGGAAAGCTGAGCCCCCGGGGAGCGGCGGCGGGGCCGGCAGCCCTCGGGCCGGAGCTGTGCGCCCGCGGCTGCCAAGGGCGGCTGCGGGGTGTCCGGGAGAAGACACCGTGCAAAAAAAACCCGAAGATTTTTTTTGCAAATCCCCTTTGTCCTGCTCCCCTCTCTCTTCGGGGCAGTTTTGGAAGGGACTTTTCCAGGGCTTGCCTAAGCCCCCCAAAAAGCACACGTTCCCCTTCCTGTACTCCTCCTCGAATGAACCTGCTGATAAAAGGGGGGGTTCCTCCGGCCCCAGTGCCTTGGAAACCAGCGCTCGGAGCAGCGGCATGGGAGAAAGCCGCTGCCGTGGCCCCCGAGCAAGCGTGGGAGCCCAGCGCGGGCTCTCCTCACTCGGGCCAGGAGCTCAGGAGCTCAGAAGCTCCGCGGTGCATTTAGCCATCGCCCTGAGCACTTAAACCATGCTGGGCAGCAAATTTTGATGCAAATCACAAGGCAAATAAGTTTGTGCATGGTGCACTGTCCGCCAAAAATTGTGCTGTTCTATCTGTAATTGGTGCACAATTGTTATCAGGAAAAGAAAAATCGTCATTACTATAATTCCTAGCACTGGGTCGGGAGTTGCTTTATTTGGGAAGATCTGTTTTCCTTTGGTTTACAGCTGGTTTAAGGGAGCTGCTTGGACATTGCAACGGGAAAGGTGCATTTGTTACAAGCAGCCCCGCAAATATCTACCGGAGGGAAAAGCAAGGAGAGGAGCAAACGAAATTCAAGAGCCAGGCAGGACCGGGACGGGGCTAAGCCGGCCGCTCCATCGCGGCAGCCCGAAGGTCCGGGGGGCTGAGCAGAGCGCTGTAGAGTGCGGGAACGGGCGCGGCTCTGCCACTCCTCTCCTGGAGCCGCCTTGCCCTGAGTGCCTCATAATTGTAATAAAAACTATCCACGCTTCTCTGAGAGAGCTTTTCATCCTCCCTGGCAGCCGGCACCAGCTGCTGTTCTCCGAGGGATGCTGGAGGTGGGTCGCCGTGCTGGGCCAGCACTGTCCCGCGGCCTGTGCTGCGAGGCCGGGTCTAGCACCAGGCGTGACGGACCGGGGCGAGCTCCCTCTCGCTCAACCTCCCCCCCTCCCCAGCATGTCCCCGTCTCTTCTCCCTCGTCCCCGCCGCCGCGGGCTGTCCCAGCTCTGCCCTGCTCATAAAGGTCAGGGAGAGCCGCTCTCGCCGCGCTGACAGGTGCACCAGCTGCCGCTGGATGCCTTCGGCTCGGAGCTCCCTCCTCCCTGACCTCTTTGTTTCAAGCGCAGGGCAAGGAGGACATTCACAGGCCGACGCACCCCAAGGGGAAATGCCTATCCCGCGGCGCATCGCGGCCCCGGCCTCAAAAGGTCACCTCAAAGGGTCACTGTCGGGGGCAGTCCTTGTCCTGCTCCTCGGACCAGAGCCCGCACGCTTGGGGCGGTGGGTCCGTCCGGTCCCGTAGCACATTCCCAGGACTGGGGGGCGATACCCAGAGCGGTATCTCGCATCCCGAGGGCTCCGCTGCCCCACCGAGCGCCCTGCCCGCCGCCTGCCTCAGCTGCCGTGGGTGCTGGCGGGCAGCATCCCGCGGAGCCCTCGGCAGGAGCCGCGGGGCGAGCTCGGCGTCACCGCCCGGAGCACCAGCGCTTCCCCTGAAGGCAGAGCCGCCCTGCCTTCACTGCGCCCGAACTTCTGACTTACGCAAAAAATAGCCCCTGATTTCAGAGGCAGTTCTGGTAAGGTTGCACGCAAAAGGAAAGTATCGAGCAAATTAATAACAAGTGCATATTTCCCCGCTTGAAGGAATTTACAGATAGCCACCAGGGATGACATATTCAATATAGACATCTGATCTGATCTGATTGATCTCCCTGATCTGTCCGGGGTGCTTGGAAGCGGGACGAAGTGAGCCGCCCGGCTTTAACGTCTAAGCCAGTCTGTGGTACTCAGACCCGGCTCGGCCCGGATCGGGACACGGTGCCAGCTGGGACGCGAGGCGGAGTGGGGTGCGGAACGGGGTGCGGGGGGAGCGGGGGCCGCCCCTGCTCCACCTCCCCATTGGTCCTTACGTACTGGCGTCACCCGGGGCCCCGCGAGCGCGATGCCAAAAGAGGTGATTTTACGTGTTTTTCTGGGAACACTGGGGAAAGGACGGGATCGAAGGGTTACTGCTGCTCCGGGGACCCCTGGCTCCGCTTTCCTTCCGGACAGCGCAGGGCACAGCCCGCCGCGGAGTGGGCCCAGCCGCCCTTCTCCGGCCGCGGCAGCCTCGGGGTCTGCGTGCAGGACAGGGTACGTGAACGCCCTTCGCTGCCCGCAGCTGGGCGCGAGCTCCACACTGTCTGGAAAAGAAAACAAAATGTAAAAATTAAAATAAGAACCAAGGGAACACAATTATCGTCTGGAAAGCCCTTGCGGCCCGGAGCAGCACCCTAAGGCACCTTAGGGACCCCGGAGTCGTGCGAGCAGAGCAGGCGGTGGTTGCTCTGGCCCCCTCCTGCCGCCTCTCCTTGTACCCCGCAAAGAGAGGGCTGGGGACCCCCTCTTCCAGAGCGGGCACCGGGGCCCCCCCCATGAGCTGCTCCGTGCGCGGAGCGGCAGCGGCGGCAGTCTGGGTCCGGCGGGTCCCTCACCCAGCGTCCGAGCGACCCAGCAGGTGCCCTCTTTGGTGACAACACACAGATTCACAGGCACAGGTGGCCATGTGGATCTTCATGGAACCCTCCGTCCCCAGAGCTGCGGGACGGGCCGCTCTGCGGAGTGGGGCCGAGAGCCGCGGACAGCGGGACCGCGGCCGGAAAGCAGGGCTGAGGGATGAGAGCCTGCGGGAAGCGGGGCTCCCTTGCTGAGGTGGCTGTAAGAGGCAGCGGGGCGGGATCTAAGGAGGCGGATGAAAAAGCTTTGCCCGCACAAGCCCAGAGAGGCAGGGGCTAGCCTGGCCAGCATCGGAGCCTGATCCTTCCTTCTTCCCGGAAAGGAGGGAAGCGGGTCAGCTTCAGTTCTCTGCGAGTGCTTTCGTTACACGAGGAACGCGTTTTAACAACATTCGATATTTATTCCCGAGGAAAGGCTCAAAAGAAAGGACAGCAAAGCCCCCGCACCGTGCAGCTCAGGCCCCAGCCGGTGCCCGGCAGGAAGCAGGAGCCAGAGTGCAAGGCGGCAGGTACCAGTTTAGGTCACTAAGCAAGCTCCACTTCTGAAATAACGATGCAGCCTTCATCCCGCTGGGGGAAAAAAAAAATATATATATATATATATATATATATATATATATAGGGGGAGATTAGCACGAGTACTTTTTTCCCCTCACTCCCCCCTTGCAGTGGTGTTATAAATAGGTCGCCTTCAGATCTCGGTCCAGTACAAAAGGAGCCCGCAGGTCTGAAGTGACCACACAAACCAATCCGTTGGGGAAATAAATTCGAAACAGTTTTCAAGAGCAGGGCTCTGCCGAAGTGCCAGGAGGGAAGAGTATGAAAGATCTCTCCTCTCTTGATCCCCCTCTCCAGTGAAATGACCCCGCTCCCTAAACCGAGGTATTTCCTCTGGGGTGCTGGATTCGGCACCCCGGACTCCTGCCGTGGCTCTCCTCAGCCATCCCCCCGCCGCTCTGGCTGCAGCCATCGGGAATACAAGGAGGACGGCGGAGGCTTGAGGGGACACCCCTCAAGCCGCTGGTTTCCCTCGGCGGTGACTGGGAAAGTGGGGAAGAGCATTCTTGCCTCCTCCCCCCGGCCTCCTGCGAGAGCCGGGCTCGTCCCAGCAGCCGTCCCGCCTGCCCGCTCCTCGCAGCCCTGCGCTGCCGCGCCCGGTGTGCAGGGAGCGGCGGAAACCTCTGCCTTTTCCCTCGACTTAACACAAGCCTGAGTGTTTAAATCACACAGGAATAAAGATTTATTTTTCTTCCAGAAATCGAAATGCAGGATATGCCCACCATCGCCTGCGCCTCGCTCCGGGTCCTCACCCGGGAGTGACGCCCGCCCTTGCCTCGGCGGAAAGGAAACAGCTCTTCGGAAACAAGCTAGTCAGAGCTGCTCTGGGCTGTCCCTTCTCCCTGGGGTGTCGCCGGCAGGCGACACCTGGAAGGCCCGGAACTGCAGATTCCTGACGATTCCCGCATCTATTACTCGGTCGGTGTGAGCTGCCGTCCATAAAGGCGGGACCGGTTGGCTCTCACACGGGCTCCCGCAGCTCGCGGGGAGAAGGAACCCTCGGGCGTGACCTCTTCCGAAACCAACAGGGACCATACCTGAAAATTGTCTCGATATAAAGCCCATTTACACATGGAATTGACAAACGGTTCCTACGGAGCGCAGACCTTTCGGCCGCTCTTTTTCCCTTCCCTTTTGGACGCATTTGATGCACGGACAGGACAGGTTTGAGGTCACTCGGAGGAAATATGATGAGACCGTGTTTCAAACGGTGCGCATCCCTTTGCCCCTTGCTCTGCGGATCGTGGTTCCCGCAGTCGAGAGTGCGGAGCGAGCGGGCGGGCAGGACTCCGAGGCCGGACGGACACGGCCGTGCCGGCTGCGCCGCGACACGCAGCTCCATCGCCTCGTTGAACGGGAGGGCGGCTACAGGCTCCCTGTGTGCTTTTGTACTCGCAAGGCTCCGCTCCCGGCTAACGGGGGCCGGGGGAATCCCCCGTCACACTTGCTGCACTCCAAACCTAGCCCAGCTAAACGAAAACAGTCAGGAAAAAAGTGATTTCCCGGTTATTCCCCCCCACGCCCGCTAGATCGCCAGGTATTTGTGTACATCCTTTCCCCCGGTAACGATTCCCGAATTAACCTTCCGCTTCTAGGGATGCAAATTGGCTCTTAGGCAGAGGGTTCCATTGCTGTCCTTTCCGAGGGCTGCGGATTAGCCCTGATTTGAAGTTAATGGATTTTTCGTTATAATTTAATGCAAGGAGGGGCTAGCCGAGACTTCGGACCAAAGGAACCCTGGGCAGCTCTCCTTCGGTTCGGCCACGCTGTACTGCCTCTGCGAGCCGGCACGTTGCAGCGTTTCTGAATAAAAATGTTACATATATATATATTCACACACACGCACACACACACACACACATATGTGTGTTTATAATCTCCAAATCACTCCCTTTAGTTTTTTGCTCTTGCTGTTGTTTAACTTCGCCGAAGAGAGAAAGCCTGAGGCCGAGTGTAATGCTGTATCATCGACAACTGCCCTCACATCATTTCTTTCAGGCTTCTTTTTCGTTCCCTCAAAACACTGCGGGGAAAGGAACCGGGGAACACGTATTTAAAGTGCCCTTCCAGAGTGAGCGATGCTGCGAGTCCGCTGCGGAGGAGCGGGGGATGCGGGAGCTGAGGTGCTCCCGGTACCCAGGGCAGCTGCCCTTCGGCGGAGCCGCTCGCAGGCTGCCGGTACCGGCAGAACGCAGGCTCCCTTGGCCGCCCCGAAGCGGATTTTAGAAAGGCTTTCATGCATTGAGTTGGTTTGGTTTTTATTATGTCGTGGACGAGGGAAAGAATGGGGCCTGCAGTGGGGTGGGTGAGTTTGGGAGGGGAGAAAGAAAGGACGAGAAAATAATTAAGTAGAGGTAATAAAGAGAATAAGGAAGGCAAATCCGCTGAAAGCTTTCTCGGACTAGAAAACTCAGCGAGCCCGGTCCTGCTCTGAGGGAAACTCGCAAAATAGTTTAAAATCTCGTAAATGAATCCGTCTCTGGCTGTTTTTAATGACGACGTCGCTAGAAATCCCTTCTGCATCTGGGGGGCGAGGGGTGGGCGCCTATTCTTGTCAGATCCGAGCTATTGAAAACGGCGGTGCCGGTCTTGCTCGTGGAGCAAAGGCCTGGAGGGTGGCGGTGGCCACGGGCCCCTCCCGAGCCGTCGTCTCGGGGGTCACATTCCCATTCTGCCGTCCCGCTCCCCCTTGAGCCGCATCCCGCTTCCCCGCCCCAGATATACACATACACAGATGAAAGACACGAGTGCCCCCCGCTTTGCACGGGGTGCGGGAAGCTACGCGGGAGAAGGGAGCACACATGGCTCGGGCCCGGCGGGAGCCCGCTGGCAGCCCAGAGCAGCAGCCGGTGCCCCCGCTCCCCGCCCGCAGCCGGCTCGGCTGCGGCCCGCGCTCCCGAAGGGGTTAACGTTCTTCTTGTCTTCGCTTTCTCTTACTCATTTTTTCTTTTATTTCGTTAAACTCTTTTCTTTTCTTTTCTTTTCTTTTCTTTTCTTTTCTTTTCTTTTCTTTTCTTTTCTTTTCTTTTCCTTTTCCTTTTTCATTTCTTCCGAAGAACTGGGGATTTAGTTTGCGTAATATCTTTATTACTGAAAACTTCAAGGTAAGTGAGCAATAGAAACCAGATGTGGGGATGGGAGGAAGGCAGGGTAAGAGTAAGGGGTAGCAGGAGTTAACTGGGGGAGGAGGGGAATCAGGTTGAATGGGGGGTGGGGGGGAAGGACGACGAAAGGTGAGTATTGATTTATTTTTAAGCTCTTTCTGGGTTGTAATTGACCCCTCAAACCAAAAAGGGCTCCTGCCAGCCTCTGTCCCTTTGCAAGTCACCTCTGGCAATCCCAGACGCTTGGTCCAATTCTGTATGCTTGGTGACTCTATTAAAATCCGTCCCTGGTGCCCTCCCGTTTTGGATCCAGTAGTTTTACACCTGAAGAGAGCACGTTTTTAGAGGTAAATAAATAATGACCACCATAAACGTGTGGCGAGACCCGACGGAGAGCTTGCCCGGCTCTGTGCGGGGCGACCGCGGCTCCGCCGTGCCACGGTGGGGAAACGGCTCACAGCACGCTGGCAGAGCTGTCGGCCCTGAAGGGGTTAACGGGCGGGGGGAGGCTTAAAGGCAAATAGCTGCGAGAAAATCCGTATTGCCTTTAATAGAGAGAAGGGGGTCGCAGAGGCGAGGGTCCCCACAGCTGGGGCAGTGAGCAGAGGAGAGAGCGGAGTGAACAGAGCGTGTCACGAGCATTAAATCGTCCCCGGCTCTTCCGCCGGCGCGGATCCCGCACTCATCCCTTCTTGGAGTTTATGTCATCTGCTTGATTTTCTGGTTTACAATCATAAAAATATTGGGGCTGGTTTGTTTTTCTGGTTTGCTTTTTTTTTTTTTTTTTTTTTTTAAACGCAAAATATATGACCTCCATCTTCCCCCTGCTTCCACACACCCCCATACACACACACACTCACACACACCCCTTCCTAGGCCCCCTCCCCTCCACTGTCATCATCTACATATTAATTGGGGGAGAGGTCTCCCTCTCTCTCTCTCTCTCTTCTTTTTTTTTTTTTTTTTTTTTTTTTCTTATGTGGTGGGGGGGAAAGCCCAGAGAAGAGCCTCTTTAGAATGTAGTTTGGAGGGAGACACGGAGGGCAAGCGTATGTGAGAGAGGGAGGGAGGGAAAGAAAAAGACCCCTTTTACTGTGCGAGAACTTAAGGGGGTTTGGAGATCTGGTCAGCTTTCACAAACATCTGAATCCTCTTAGAGCTCCCCGGCCCAGCTGTGAGTGTGTGTCTATGCGAGAGGGAGAGAGAAAGAGTGGCTCCTGGTGCCCCTCCAAGCGCATTAAGGACACTCGGGCCTTTTAATTTTAGGAATGAATGCTGATACTTGTGTTTCTTATTGTGATCCGGCTGCCATGGATTCCTACTACAACGCAGCCTCCCAGGACACAGAAGGCTCCTCGCCTTTTAGGGCATTTCAAGCAAGTGACAAGTTCAGCCCTACTTTCCTGGCCAGCAAAGGACAAGGCTTTGGTGACAGCAGCACAAAGTGCCGGAGCCGCTACAGCCAGCAGGAATGTCAGTCCCTGGATGGCAGCGTGCAGGCTCCCGGCTCTGCCGGGTCTCCGGCCTCCTTTAACAAATACCCTCCGCAGCAGCAGCCGCCGCACCTCTATATGCAGCGAGGCCCCTGCAAAACCCCCCCGGACAGCAACATCAAGCTGCAAGAGAGCAGCGGCCACAACGGAGCCCTGCAGGTCTCCTGTTACGGTGAGTCCTTGGCGTGCGGCGGGGAAGCACCGGAGGCGAAAGCGGAGAGAGACTCCCGGGCCTGGGAAGGACCTCCCGGGAATGTGGGGGGTGGCTGCCTGGCATGACAAACCCTACCGGGGTCAAGGGGACCTTGCCCGGCTCCGGCGCGCAGCCCCCTCTCGCCGCAGCGGGGGCCGCCGTGCCCCAGGAGTATCTTCATTCCCAGCCGGGTCTGGAGCCCGCGATGCCCGCGGGAAGCCGTCCTTCCCCCGTGTCCCGCTTAGCCCTGATCTTAGTCGTAGTTTCGGATTGCGGGCGATGCGCTCCCGCAAAGCGTTAGCTCTGGTGCGATGCGGGGAGCTCCGCGCAAACCGGGACGGAAACAGAAAGAGCGGAGCGCCGGGCTGCGCAGTGTACTCTCCGCGGGGACCGTTTTCCGCAGAAAGAATTTCTGGAAAATTTCGCCGAAATCATCATTTTCGCGGTAACGGCCTCTCCTCTCTCTCACTTTCTCCCCTAATTGCCACTCCCCTAATTGATTTCTGCCCGGCTGCAGATAACCCCCTCGCATCCCCTCCGTGGGTCATTAGCGGCAATTAAGACACTCCCTCGCGCTGTCGCTCGACAGCGCAGCCGGGAACGGGGGCGCTTCTCATGTCGTTTCCGACCGTGGCTTTAAAAGGTTTTTTCGGGAGGTTTCCGCTGTATCGTGGCAGTTAGGGAAAAGCAAAACAAACAAACAGCTCCCCCTTAAAACAAACAGAAAAATTCAACAACGAAACAAATAAACCCCCCCTAAGTTTTCCTTAGAAGAAAAGATGGAAATGAAAGCTCTTCCTTTCCTTCCCGGTGATCTCTCCTCTGGGCAGAGGGACTGTCCCGGCCTAGATTCAGAGCGCGTCTCCGCTGACGGGGTCTCATTCTCGATGCGTTAGTCCCAAAGGCAAGGACAAGTATAGGACCGTGTCTCCAGGGAGACCCTAAGACGGACAGTGACTACGGACTGGGGGCACGGAGGAGGTGGAAGAGGTCCGGGTCAGGCCAGCAATCCCATTTCTAGGCTCACGCCGTCATTTGAGCACTCTTTGCTCTCTTTACCTTTTTCCTCCATCTCTAAACTTGAAAGAGGGTAGAGGCGCCTTACTTCTGCCTGTCTCCCAAACCCCGGCTTGCCAGGTCACCTTCAGGCGCCGTCCCTCACCCCCGGCTTGCAGCTGAGGTGTCCCCGGATCCAGCTCCACAGCCCCAGCTCCCCCACGCACGGGTGACTCCCCTTCACAGGAAAAGGACATTAAGTCCTCTCCACACAGCCGTGCCCGGGAGCCGCAGGCACAGCCCAGCTACGCTGCGCCCGGACGGGCTCCTGCCCGGACCCGCACGGTCCTTCCCGCTGCCGGTGGCACAACCATCCTCCCGCGCGTGTCTCCTCACCGGCCCGCGCAGTGGCATGAGGGCTCTCTTTGAGGGCTGCTTGCACACATTTGCTGGCCAGAAATGACCGTCTCTTACGCTCCCTCTCTTTCCCTGCCCTTTACCCGTGGGCGGACAACCCCCACCAGAGCCAGGCCCGCTCCGCATCCGCGGAGGCCTTCTGGGGCCAGCCCGGGCTCCGCGGGAAAGGACACACGGAGGAGACCTGCGGGGCTCGGCCCATGCAGGAGGTAACCGGTCCCCGCTCCCTCTGGGAATGGGATCGCAGGTCAGTCTCCCGTGCCTTCCCCGCCGCCCCGACATCCTCTCCTTTGCTAATCGGCTCTCTTGTTTTTGTAGGTTGCAAGGCCCAGGGCGCCGGCATAGCCTGTGATGACACATCACAACCCCCCGGTAGAATCACACGAGTTTATTGCCTTCCTGACACCGCCGGGGTTCCCCTGCTTTATTTTCAAGCGAGTCTCGGGGTTCTCCTTCAGTGGGAGCCCCGCGGCGGCGGCGGGTGGCCCGGCCCGGCCCAGACCGCGTTCGTTGTGAGCCCCTTGTGATGTGGCTGGGGACGGTGGGCTGTAATGAGAGACACATGGTTCGGCAAGGATAATTAATAGCAATAGCGATAATAATAGTGCTTAATGGTTGAAGAGAGAGACTCGCTAATAACAGACAGATCAGGGTTTCGCGGAGCAACTGCAACATCCATAGGTGCCTCTCCGCCTTTTCCCAAACCGCGAGACCACCGAGCCGAGCGCAGGAGTTGCGCCCGTGGAGCCCCCGCGAGGGCCGAAGGGACAGGGAAACCTCCGAGTCGGGGTAGATCCCCTTGGAGCGGGTGAGCCCGGGCCAAGAGAAAGCCGCCCTCGTTCCCTGCAGCGGGCACAGGCGCGGTCGGCCAGCGCACACACGGCGCTCCGGGCGGTCAGGAGAGCTACCCGGAGGGGTTTGCTCGGGAAGCCGGGGACAGGCGACTGTCCCACTGCTTCCCGCCGACACCCCGCCGCAGCTTCGGTGCTGGTGCTGCCGTGCGCGTTGTGCGGAGGTGAAGGAGCGCGTCGGGGACCGCTGGCTGCCCGCGTCCCGGCTGCCCGCGTCCCTGCTGTCCGGGCCTGAACAGGGTGCTGGAGTGGGGGTGGGACGCCGTGACCGTAAACCCCTCAATTTTAAAAGCAACAATATCCCAAAAGAAGAGGGGGAAAAACCCCAACTAAGCAAAACACAAACCGAGGCCAACAAGCAGGCAGGCTCTCCAGCCAGGCGATACACAGGCGGGCGGCTCCCTCCGCGTCCGTCGCTGCGGCGGGGCCATCGCCCGGCCCGGTCCCCTCCTGGGGGGTGCTGCTCCCCGCACGGCGGCCCCGCAGCTCTCGCCTCCGCCTTTCCCCTTGTCGCAGTGGGGCCCGGGAGAGCCCGGAGCCGAGCGGCCGGGCCGGCGGGGCACGGCGGGCATTCCGGGTGCCAGAGGGACAGGGTGTCCCCTCCTTTTTTTAGTTGCTTAATTTCATTTTATTTCTTTAATAAACAAGTCTTTTTTTAGTTATAAAAAGCCCGAGCCTGCCATCTATTGCTCTCGGCTTCTATTTCTAGATCTAAGACCTTCCACTGCATTGTACGGATAAATATAGGCCAGGGAGAACTGCGGCCGTAAATACACGGAGGACACGGACGGCAATCGTCGGAGCGCTTCCAGGCCGGCTTCTGGCAGGGACAGCGGCACCGGGCGGCCCTGGCTCTCGGCCGGGCGCCTCGCGGCCCCCTCGCAGTGGCGGCTGCCAGCCTGTCACTGCGGGGTTCCCGGCATGGCTCCTTCTGTGCCTACCGCAGCCCGCTGCCCCTGCCCTGCGACGGGCCGGCAGCCTCGCACTGCTTACCCCGCGCTCCCTGACTCGAACAGGGGTACGGCTTGTTCCACAAACAGGCACGGGCAATGAAAGCCGAATTCTTAAAAAACAGTCACAGAATGAGAGAATCTTCAAGGTTGGAAGAGACCTTCAAAATCATCTAGTCCTGAGAACAGGTTATATATCTTGGCTTAGGAGGGGGAAAAGCTTTCGGATGATTTATGTGCTGTAGTAATCTGACTTGCTATTTCTACCGCGTGGAGCTGAAGTAAGTTATATTTCTTGAAACATATGTATTCACATACCTCTATACACAGAGAAATGTATACGTATATTGCTGTCTAGAAATACCGGCTGGAACAAAATCCTTTCGGGAGTGAAGGCGAATGTGATGGGGATGTTTGCTCAAAGGAAACAGGAGAAAGGAAACGGCTTTCTCTGACAGAGGAAATTCTTTAAGTACCCCGTTATGCAAATAACGACCTTTTTTTTTTTTTTTTTTTAATTTGGCTAGCAAATAAAAAGTGCGGCCGTAAGTGCGTTATTATTTGAAGTACAGAAAGCCACTGATGTAGGAATCGGAGGCTCGCTGCGTGCTTTTTAAATTGACACTTTTAATGGTTTTCTCCTCCTCCTCGTTCCCTGATGTAACGCAAGCTGCAGGCACGGCAGGACCGAGCTCGCTGGCGGTCCCTCTCCGCCTCCCGCGAGAGACCGCTCGCTGCCAGGCGCTCGGGGCTCCCCGCGGCGCCCGCACAGCCCCCGCCGACGTTCAAGGCTCCGCGGGGTTCGCCGTCCGCCGGGGAGGGCCCTCTTCCCCCGGCTTCCGCGCCCGGAGAGGAACGGGGGCCGTGTGCTCCCCTTGGGACTCCCGCACGGCTCCCCGCCTCGGGCGATGCCGCGTCCCCGCACCCGCGTCCGGGCCGCCCTGCTGAGGATCTCCGCAGCAGCGGCTCTGCCAGGAGGGGATGGCGGTCCCTGCCCCTCGCCCGCCGAGAGGCCGGGGTGCAGAGGGCTTGGGGAGGGGTGTCCCGAGCTGCGGCGGCCCTTCGGTCCTGCCTCCCTTTTCCTCTTTCATCGGCTTTGATCTCGGCTCCTGCCCGGGCTCCTTCGCCGCGGCCGAGAGCGCACGGGGGAGGCGGGCGGGGTGCGCGGCCTCCCCCGCACCTCTCTCCGCCGGGGTGGGGAGATGCTGCTGCCCTGATCCCCGCGGGGAGCAACAGGGAGTATAAAGGGGAGAGGTGCGCGGGAGGCAGGCGTGAGCGGGGAAGCGGGGGAAGGGAACAAGGGGAGACGCGATCCAAGCTGGCATCAGGGAGCAGGAACCGGCCAGCGGAGCCAGGAGGGCGGGGAGGCGAGGCGAGCTCCAGGGAGCAGGGCGGCAGAGCCGGCCCTTCCCTCCCGCTGATGTGGGACCGGCTGCCCGGCGAGGCTCGGCCGCCGGCTCCTGGCGTGCTGCTGACGCCGCCCTGGCAATAGCCCTCTCTTTTCCACAATAGGGCCACCAGATCTGCCATTCAAGGGTTCCGGCACCCTCCCAGGGAGGGGAGGGAGCTCTCGCCAGGAGTTTGGCTAAGCCTCTGTTTGAACAGACACTCGGAGGTGCGGGATCTCCTCCGCGGAAACCTGCGGGATTTCCTCAGGGAGCCAGACGCGAAGGTAGGGCTCACGTTCCTTACCCCTAGGGCCGCGCAGGAAGGTTTATTCGCGGCTCTTTCCAAAAGGTGTTTCGCGCTTCTCTTGAATTGGACGGTAGAATTGATAGATCTGGCTGGAGGCTTTTATAGGATTCCTGACCCGAGCTGTTTATAACACTCATGTGTCAAAGGACCGGGAGACTCCCTCCCCCTGTATCCCTGCCGCTCCCTCCTTGCAGGAAGATTTCATTTCTCACTAAAGCTGTTTATTTTCGACTTGTCCGCTGCCGATTGGAATTAACTCCGCTTTAGCCCCACACTTCAGCAGCGCACGCCTGTAAACCCAGCAGGATGTTACCAGCAACAAGAAGGTGCGGAAAGAGAGAGAAAGCGTCTTAAAACTTTTACTAGTCTTAATTATTTTGAGAACAACACAGAGCGAAACAGACAAGAAAAATACTGATGTAGAGAGAGATTTGGAGATGCTTATTTGAGTGCGTTTTTTTCCTAAGGGTTTGGTGTAGGAGTCCTATTAACAATATATGCTGATGCCAGATAGCGCAAATGAGCTCTGTGTGTGTTATCTGGAGCTGCAGGCTGTTTATTTTGTGCAGCCTTTTGAGTGTACATTCAGTGTGGTTGCATGACTAACTGGCTGGAGTGATTCACTGGCTGCTTTATGGGTGACTGCTCAAAACAAGTTGTGAATCAAAAGAGATTTCTTTGGCTGTGGTTTCTAACCTCCCAAGTTAAATGCACCCACGGTTTAAGGGGAGCTAATGTGCAGACTTCAATCCCTCAGATCGTGAGGATTTATTCATTTTCCAAGCCCTGCGTTCAAAGCCATGATGAGTTTCCCTTGTAAGAGGGAGGTGGTGTCTGAGAGGCTCGGAGCCAAGGTCTGCTGCTAAAGGACATCTCCAGACCTGTCCATTCAGTCACCCTAGTTCCTGGTCCTTTAGCCAGTTTTGCTCCCCGGAGTCCTTAAGATGCTTTATTACTCGTTCAGGGAATTTTTGTAGCTTAGCAATTCTCAAGTTAAAAGTGTGAATGTGTCTTGGAGCAGTAAGAAGTTTTTATTCTCATTTTACAGTTGGAAAAACTGACACTTGGAATACCCGAGTGGTTTGTGCAAGGTGAAGCTGTGGCCACTCAGTGGCATCAGTGTGACCTTTGCAGGGCCGTGGCTCAGGCAGAAAGAAGCACTCAGCCAGCTTGAGAAGGAGCCACTGCTGGAGTCAGAAACTCACAGAATAGAGGTCCCATGTGTGGTTTTGTAGGGGCTTTAATTTAGGTTTCTTGACAGCCATGTCCTTATTCTGTGCAAAAAGCTGTAAGCAATCATTGTGTTCTCATATCCTCGGATTTTTTGGTATGTAAAATAGGCTCAACCTGCCAATCCACATTAATGGTCTAATCTTTAAAAAGTAATTCATCAGCGTAGGCAACCTATATTGGCCAACACAAGATATGAGTTGTACTTTTCAGAAAATGCCGAGCAATTCCTGCCCCAAAAGTCATATGTTTCTGAGATACTCCTCCTACACATCTGAAAAAAAAAATCCCATCTCAATTGTTAATCATGTTGGAAAGCGCAGATCTAATATTTTTGGGTAGATACATTTTCAAATGGAAAAAAGAGATAGCTGTGGATCAGGAGAGCCTGAGTGGTAATGCAGCTCATACAGAACCACTGTGACTTGAGAAACATTTACTAAGAGATGCATGGAAATATTTCATATTAATAAAATGTCAGAGCAACTTGTCATAGTTACATGTGTCTCAGCAGCCTCAACTTGTAAAGGAAAGTTCATAAGTAAAGGAGGAAAGCTACTTACATATAATAAATAAATGACCTCCACTTTATTTTCTGTGTATGTTCAGATGATTCAGTGTTATTATACATACTGGTGAATCTGCTTGGCCATATTTTTTGTTCATGCTTGTAAATCATATTTTGACTGTCACATAAGTAGACACATTGTGAAAGAGCAATTGTGATCACCATGATAATTCTAAGGTCATTTTTTGGTCAAAGAGAGGAATCAATGAGAAATAGGGTAAATGGATGGAGAGAGGAAGAAGAGATGAATGAGGAGAGGCAGGGTAAGAAGAAGAAGAAGAAGAGAAGATATCTTGGATGGGTAATAAGCAGTGACAGACTTGGGATTATTATGGAAGGTGGTCTACAACAGATTTTATAAACTATCTAACTATGAACCCACCAGTATAAAATTCTTTATATCTCCCTTGAGAATATCTGTGATTCAACATTTTGTAGCTGCTGTCTTCAGGTCCCAGCAGGACTTAGTCATGACAAGTTGGTATATCATGAGCTATGGTCTCTCATCTGCACTGACTGAAGACTGTTGCATTATCCAACTCAGCACTAAATGTCTGTTTAAGTCTGTTTGTATCTAATTTTTTTTTTTAATGAAGATGCAGTTTAAGTGTTATCCTTTTTACATTTAATCTGCTTATTGGAAACAGATGGTTGAATCAGTATTATTTCTAAACATATTATTTATTAGTAAGAACTAATAGATTCATTAGCTGTAAGGCAGTGGGTGAGCTGGTGGTGCAGCCTGAAAGGTAAGCTGGTTTACTCGCCAACAGACTGTATGCTGCCTGCTGAGCCTGGGTGCAAACTCTGTGGGACTTCACATAACAGCCACCTTTATTCAGTGGAAGTCTGAAAACCCTACAAAACCAGAGGGCAGGGAGTCAACAGCACCAAGGCCCATCACAGAAGTGTTATCAATGGGGAATGAGGAAACCAAGGAAGAGTACGAATGATTTGGGCAGACTGGTGTTGGGGGGAAATAAAATAAATTTGAAAAATCTCAACGTAACTCCTATCTGATTGCTGTTCCCCATCTGGGCTCTAGGTGCAAGCACTGCTGCTTAAAAGAAATATCTCGTGTCACATCAGTTCCTCCCTGTAGTGGAAGCATTCCCCTCGGGACTTTGAATATTGACTGACTACTTCACTTGAGAGCTGTAACATCAGTTTTGGGTAGGATGCTCTTTCCAAAAAGGGAAATGGGGAACTGTATTCATTCTTTTGATGCAAGAGAGATCAGATAACAAAAGTGCTTGCAGGTATCTAATCTATTCAGGAGCAGTGGGAAATGAAAGAAATTCACACCAGGATAAAATCAAAACAAACCCAAGTTGTACAGTATGCACAGGGAAAGAGTGCAATATAGAGAATTTTCCCAGAAAGGGTCAAAAACAATCAGAGAATGACTCTGTTCTGGGACAGTGCTCAGAGAGTTCTGAAGCCCCATCTGCAAGACCGTGACTCTGCAAGGTGTTGAGAAATGTGTGTGACACAGGCCAGAAGTTGTTTTACAAAACAGGGGAAACAGGAAAATATTGCTCAGGCCAAAACCTAATACGAGACCTGTGCCACAGCAAGGTTTCTGAAAGAAAAGAAAAGCACTTCAAAAATTGTACTACAGGCTCAGAAGGGTATCAGTCTGCTGGTCACGGAGCTGTTCTCAGGCTGTTGGGTCTGCCAGGTGGGGATGGGTCACCTGAGAGACTGGTCCTTCCCAGTGTGTGTGCACAAGCCCACAGCAGCAGGGCTTTCCTGTCCCAGGGATGTCACTCGAGAATTACTGCATGGGAGGCTGATGCACGTCCGCTCCCACTGTGTGGCCAGCTGGAAAGGGGAATGGGCAGAGCCTTGCTCTGCAGAGCTTGTTCCCAGAGGGGAGCCCCAGGCCAAGCAGCGAGGCAGGGTATGCCCTAGAGCTGGGGCCACAGTGCTGGTCTGCAGCTCATGAGGCAGCCAGACCTTCTGGAGCACTGTGTGGTTCTTTCGCAGCCTTCCCTGGGATGGTGCATGCCCAGGCCTCTTCCTGGAGCAGAGTCAGGAGCACAGCTGTGGCAAGGACCCATAGCTGAGAGCTGAGAAGCCCTGCACTATAGACACAACCTGGCTTATCAAGATTTGGTCTGAACCTTCCTAAGCAGATTGGAGCCAGATATCACTCTGAGCTAGACAGGACACAGCCAAATGCTAGAAGGCAAGAGGAAGAAGAACCTACCTAAATTGGCAGAGGACCTGCAGACATTTTGTGTTTCTCACATCTCCAGTGAGGACTTCCAAGATAAATAGCCGATGGACCAGACAGTTAGACAGAATGTGCAGAAGGCCAGAAACACCCCATGAAGCTGTGGGATTTATGGCAGAGCTTGCATATTGCATTTCAGCTCTTGAACAGAAGTTGGAAAGCTGCTACTGGAAGAGAAGGAAGCTGGTTGCTTTATATAGGCGCGAGCTCTTGCGCTAGAGAAATTAGTATTTCCATCCAGATCATACCCTTTAGAAAAAGGGATTTATCAAGGATAGAAAGAAATGGGGTATTGGCTGCAACATCAAACATGAGCACAGCAACTCAGTTAACTGTGGCTCTGTTGGCGAGGGAAATATCCATAGAAAGGGTTGTTATAAATACATGGCTGGTCAGGACAGAGCCTTATAAAAATCTACTGAAAGGCCCAAAGTCAGCTCAGGAAAAATAAGAACCTGTAGCTGCACATGCAAAGCTGGGTGATGCTGGTTTTAAGTTAGAGTTGAAGCTAAAATAAAGCTTATTTGTGCCTAGGCTTGGATATTAAGTTGGTATCCAGAGAACCCTGCTGGTCCCTTGTGGCCTTTAATTCATTTGGTTTTGTGGCTGGTTGTCCTGAAAATCCCCTTTTCCTTGGCCTGGGTGGTAAAAAATGGAGTTTTTGGTTGAACAACCTTTTTCTCCATTTGTCAGCACTCCACCTCAGAGGGGTGGCAATGGGAATAGCCAAGTAGCAGGTGAGGGATTTATCACCTGTGTGATTTACAGGTATCACAGGAGCTCATTCAGGTGTGGAACTTAAAGATGAAATGTTATATAGGAGATGGGAAAATAAAACAACTTGTGACAAGCACTCTTGAGAGCTCATTATCACCAAAACACTCAAAAAAGAGGTTCTGATGTTTTGCTGTGATGTCTTGAAATTGAAAAGTCCTTAGTCATGCCATGTGAGAACTGGTTTTGATGAAAATGCAGACAGATAATGGAAAATTACTACCAGGAGGTGGGATACTATTCCAGCATGTGTTGTCGGTCTAAAGTGAGTCTCCAAAGATGGGGAGAAACCCTACTGCAGTTGGTCATGGAAACCAGAGAGGGAGATGATAGGACAGAACAACATGTAGCCCTCACCCTTGCATGGGTCTGAGGGAAGGCAGGGGCTGAGGAAAATGTCCTTGTTGGCAAAAAATGCATACAGCAGACTGGACTCCTGGGATCCAGGAAATGGCACAGCATAGCCAAGGTGGGAGATGAGCTAACGCTGAGCATACACATCACTGGGGCTGGGACCTGGTCAGTCCTGAAAGCACCAGGGCTTTCAGACTGCGGTGTTTTCCTTCAAAAACATGGCTCATGTGAAAGAAAGAGGTTTGAGCAATCTGTTGATGGTGCCTGCCTCTGTGGGCAGGCCCTGAGCTGTCTCTTTGAGCTTCCACACAGGTTTTTGGACCTCATCAGCTGTCCTGGTTAGAGAAGAAGGCCAGCAAGAGCTTTGCTGTGTGATACATTAACCAGAGGGTGCTTGTGTCTTACCATTACTAGATAATATCTGGGATGTGCCTTACTCGGCTCATTTTGGTTTCTACAGTGAATATCTGGAGGTGAAAATGGCTTTCATGTTAGCACAAGTCCATCAAATACCGTAGCATGCATCTCCCATCCCCTGTGTACAGCAGCCCTCCCTCAAGAGACCGAGACAGCAGGCACTGCACAGGCAGCCACCAGACCCTGAGGTACAGCTGGGATGTCCTGGTGTGGGGTGAGCCCTTTAATAGGAACCAATGATGTTTTATAAACAGGCTGTCCTGAGCTCCAGGCTGCCAAGCTAAATTGAACCCAGAGCAAGGTGAACTGCTGGAGAGAGGCATAACATGCACCCTGGGCAAGCTCAGCCAGGAGCAAAGGGGCAGTGCTTCCCCAATGTCAGGGAAGGGAGCACAGAACTGTCAGCCTGTCTGTCCTTGCAGGGCACTGATCCTGCTCCTGGAGGCTCAGCTGAAGGCTTGCCAGGATTACAAAAGCTCCACATGCCCCTTGTGAGAAGAGAAAGCTACCCTGACAGTGAAAGGAGAGCAGCCAGGCATTTTCAGGGCTGAAGCAGTTTCCATTGAACACAGCTGGGGGTGCCTGTGGGGTCGGAACAGCACTGACACAAGATCACAGTCACCAAAGACTAGTTCTGCCAGTGCCTTGTTCAAAGGCTTTTTTTTTTGGTGCAGATACCTCCCTCAGCAGGGTAGCAAGAAAAAAATGAGACTACATCCTTTTTTACCTCCTTCTTCCACAGTGTGCAGGAATGAAAACTCTCCTGTTTCATCCATAGGTGTAAGTTTGCAAGAGCAGAGTTCATGGAACTAAGGGGGAGTGTTCCTCAAAAAGGCTCCTGGCGTCAAACAAGGTGCGATTAAAAAAACCAAACCCTCGCTTGGCAACCTTGTCTGCTTTTTGACTCTTTTCAGACTAGCAAGGCAAAAGCCCTCTGGTAATGGTGGGAAAGCTTGGAATTTAAAGATGAAATGTTTTATAGGAGATAGGAAAATAAAACAACGTATGACAAGCACTCGTGAGAGCTCATCAACAAAACACTCAAAAAAGAGGCTCTGATGTTTTGCTATGATGTCTTGAAGTTGTAAAGTCTTTAGTCAAGCCACGAGAGAGCCAGTTTTGAGGAAAATGCAGACAGATCATGGTAAATTACTACAAGGAGGTGTGATACTTTTCTTGCATGTGTTGTATTTCTAAAGTGGGTCTCCAAAGATGGGGAGAAACCCTACAGAGCAGTGTCTCCTGGAGACCTTGCTGCCATTCATTGTCGTTGATGTTGTTGGGCCTTTGCCTGAGATAGAATCTGCCAGACAATATTTGTTGGTAGCTATGGATTTCTTTAGAAAATGACCTGAAGTTTACCCAAAAAGGAACCAAGAGGCTATGATAGCAACCAAGCTTCTAAGGGCTGAATTTTTCACCATATTTGGGGACCAAGACACAAAGAGCATGCAACAAGGCAGAGGCTTTGATGCTGAAGTATTTCGACAGGTTTGTCAGATGCTAGTAAAGGCAATAGGAGGTATCCAGCATCCTAAAGATGGTAGGGAGGAGAAGCTTGGCTGGTGCTGAGAGAAGGCATAGAGCCAACTGTGGGCCGCCTGGCCTGAGATGCCTCCATTTACACTCCTTCCTCTCCCTGTGGTGCTCCTCAAGGTTTGGGTACCTGCCCCATATCAGCATCTGAGAGACTTCAGTGTGTTTTGCACAGCACCAAAACCCCATGAGCGTGCAACTGAATCACCCCCCAGACACTTCACAAGAGAGTGACAGAAGGACCAGGACTGATCCAGCCCTTTGTCTATTCTGTTGGGTTTTAATGACTTTCAGTGCAAAGGGAAAGTGCTGTCTCACCCCAGTTGTCCTTTTCAGGCATTAGCCAGGAAACACAGCACTGTCCTTGTGAGAAATTCCTAAATCTGGACTATGTAAGTCTGGCCTATCTGGAGTCTGCAAAAATCAAGTGGAACAGCCTAGGTTTTTCTAGAGAAAATCTGATGCAAATATTGCCTCAGGCAATGTGAATGTCCTCTGATGTATGCTTTTGTGTGTTAATCTGGCTGATTGCACCTCCCACAGAGATGGAGATATTAGGAGCCTGCAGCAGATAAACCATGGGCTGTGGCACTGACCACATACATCCATTAACACGTAAGAGTCCAGTGGGTCTGGCCAAGGAGAAGTAATGAGGGTAACTGAGTGGGTCCTGAAAGCCAAGAATACAGCCAAGGTTGTTGGGTCTGGTAGAAATTAGTTCCCCACTGGGGAAAAACAGGGAATGGCCTTATTTAGCCCACAGATTTCATTAAAACCAAGAACTTTGCTGAGAACTCCTCCTCAGGATTTCAAAAGAAAAGGGAGCAGCAGCTGAAAGCCTGTGGTGGCATCTCAGTGGGAGCAAAGTCAATCCAAGCCCTGTGAAAACATCCCAGTAGGAAAATGTGATATGAGTGTGTAAATAGCTACACTGGTTGCTCTGGCACTTCCTCCCTGTCTGCCTGCCATGAGGTAGGTCCACGGGTCTGGGTTCTTCTGGAAGGAGTCTGAGCAGGGCATGTTTTTGCAGGTATGCCTGATATGGTGAGCAAAGCAGTTCCCTTTTGTTCAGTCCTGTGCCAGAAGTGTTAACACAGTGGTGTGAGCATGGGCACTGAAGACTGCCCAAAGCACATCCCAGAGCATGCCTGGCCCAGGTGGCAGGGGAAAGCAGGGCAGCTGGCAGCATGACAGTGACAGCAATGTAGCACTGTGGTTGAGGTGACCTGCTCCTCACCCTATCCTTTGTCCTGCCCAAAGGGATGTCAGACCACCCCCTTTCCAGGCAGGCAGTTCTGCTCCACAGCCTTCAGCTCTCCTGGGCAAAAACCATTAAACAAAAAGCGGGTACACAGGCTTCCAGACTCTCCCTGCCTGGTCATAATCTATGAAGCTTCCTACTGCAGCATCCAAACACCACAGTCCATCCGTTGACAGGAGACAAAGTGACCTTTCATTTTCTGTTTGTCAGATCATGTTCTTGACAAAGTTAAAAACTCATGTCATGTAGTCCACAGTGTACTACAGTTTGAAGCAAATTTGACTTTATAGCAATTTATAAGCTTCAGCTTCATAAGATGAAGGAGATGTCAGTGGGAAGAACAATGTGCTTTAAGCCAAGTCAGGAAGATGTGTCTTTGCTTTGGAAAACAGAGGACAGAAGCAGCAAATACTCAGAGGGTCCCGGATGCCAGGCAACTGTCTCGTTACCAGCAGGCAGAGCCCAGGGCGGTGCTCCCTTCTTTGGGATGGAGAGTTTCCTCTAGCACTAAAACCTTGGCTCTAAAACCCTGGCTTCTTGGAAGCTACATACTCGTAACTGCGTTTGCTGAAGGGGTTTTGGAGTTTGGAGTTCTATTATTTACATCTGACTGTATATTTTCTCCTGAGAGTCCTATAAACCAAATGAATTGCAGAAGAAATCGCACATTCCCACACAGGCATGTTTGTCTCTCATGAATCCGAAAAACTGTGACCCAAATGTACTGTGAGATAGTAAATCTGAGAAGGCAGTGTGTGGGAAGCCTAGTCTGAGATGAGAAGGAAGGAGAAAGCAACCCACTGCAGCCCCCAGCATCTTTCCCTGCAAGCACTCTGAGCCCATGAGCTGGAGATGCTTTGGGGAAACAGAGGCCAGCTGGTGCCTAGTGGTCCCACTAGCTCCAGGAGCCCTCAGACACTGGAGACTGAAGTTTTTATCTGTTCTTCCTAAATTTCAAGCTTTCCAGACCCTTGCAGACAGGCTTGTTTCTGAAGAGAAAAGGAAGGCAGCTGGTGAAAAGGGGTCTTGCTTGCTCTCATCTAGGAAACTGAAAGAGCATGTACCTTTCCAACCACTGCTTTCCAGGGGTATTGATTCCAGCCCATATTTTCTGACTGTGTATTTTATTCTCCTCTCTAGGCCATCCTGTCTGCAGCCGCTCTTTCCATCTGCTTTTAAGGCCTCCTGCTGTTTCCCACCCTGCTAGAAAAGGCAGCTTTTAAGCACTGAAGCTCTGCTTGTGGCACTGGCATCATGATGTCTCTAGGCAGAGACTTTCTGAGTTGAGTTCCATGTCAGCATGCAGCCACCTTAATGGAGATGAGGTATCTCCCAAAAAAAGAGGTCCCCTAAGGAAGTATTTTGGGAGACGGGGCAGGAGGGATGAACACCCCTTGTGTTTTATTTGCAAATTGTGAGCAAGGTATGAGATTTTGAGGTCTGTCTGGGATGCAGGATTGTTGTTGGCATGATGTTTGTGAGTAATCTTTGGTCAGCAGATTGTGAGTGTGTGTGGGTGAACTGGTGCAAGGAGCAGGCAGCTGGAAGGGCATCTGTGGTGGTGAGTGGAAGGTAGGACACAGTGGTCACAAATGATGAGTCTTTGTTCCCTGATTGGATGAGCACCTCTGGCAGAAGCAGGTTTCTGGGACAGATATTCCTTTTCACAAGTTCCTAAAGATTATTTCTGTAAATGTTTGCTAATGTTTACTTCACATTTGTAGTCACTCATGTCAATATGATCCCGTTCTGGAATGTTAACTGGAAGCAAACACAAAAGTGGGCATGCACCCAGCTGTCTAATTTAGGCTGATTTTCATGGTCATTATCTTTCATGTAATCATCTAGTTTGGTTGAGAACTAGTGATGCTCCAGGAGTTCCTCTCCTTCCAAGAGTCATGATTTTTTTTGTTTTCTGTTAGGAAAATGTGTTACCAGAGTCACTGTTGTTTGTGTCTACCGCCTGACACTTCATACCACAATCCTGCATCCAGTTTCTTCTAACTTAATCAAAATTTAACAATCTTGCCTAAAAGCTCCCACAGCAGTTGTTTGCCTCTGGCTGTTTTTATAATACTTTTTTTTTTTTTTTTAAAGTTCTTCTGAATCAATTAAGCCATTTCCAAGAATGTAACTAAAACTAAGCACATTTTTGTTTTCTCCATGTCAGGAAAAAAAATCTGATGATGACTTTTTTCAGAAGTTCTGCTGCACTGTGCTGTGGAGCAAGATAATCAGATAATAATATAGTGGAGCTAGGCTTTGGGTAGGAAATGTGCTTTGTGCCTTTCCTCTGAAAGATCATTCAACAACTAGCCATAAGGAGTTGTGGTTTGAGCTGTCTCAGTAGAGACACCTTTGATTTTCACACCTAAAGACACTGCAGATTTCTCATGTTTTAGGAGTGTTTTCAGCCAGGTCTGAACTTACTCTGATTGCAGTGGCCATTTATTCTGGTAGATGGTCCAGCCTTGCTTGGACCCAGACAATGAAGGGGAGCAAAGGCTGGGATAGGATAAGGAATTTTGATGTGGCAGAAATTCGTTCTGAAGGCTGAGGAGTGTGCTGAATTGAATGGCGGTTTAGATTGAATGAGGGTTTAGATCTACTTGGCCAAGACACAAAGGTTTTGCATGATTCAGGGCATCTGAGAGACACAGGACCTTCACCTCCAGGCTGCAAAAACATTAGACAGTGCTAAGTACTTTTTAAAACTCAGGCTTAGAGTGTGTATTGTGTGCCTGGTGGCTCTGTGTCACTTTGCCATCTACACAACACAAGAAATAGCAGTGCCTGACCTCACCGGGCTTGCTGTGACTCGGGCATCTCTGTGGGACCCTCTGGCACAGCTCGGTGGATGCTGCGGGGAGCCCAAACAACACTGCTGACAGGGTGTGGATGCCATGCAGTAAATAATGATCACCTTCCAACACTGGATGATGATGAGAAAAGTGTTCACCATAGAGAGGGATCCAGTGTCTGTGATCCAAAGACCCAGAAAGCAAGAAGTATTTAGCTGGAGAATATGCGCAGAATGGGCAGTCACTGTGGGAATGTGGCTCACCAGGCACAGTCTGGGAAAAGAACTGACACTCAGAGATGGAGGAGAAAGTAAAGGTCAAATGCTCTTGGCTCATGCAAACCTACTTCTGGGTTTTTTCAGTTGTTTTGGGTTTTTTTTTTTTAATTTCATTTTTCCCCCCTGGTGACAATTATATGTGTTGCAAGGTGAAGTAGTTCTCAAGTGAAATGAAATCCCTTTCTCTGACCTCAGAGTGCATAGCTCTCTGAATTACTTGACAAGAACAGTTTACCCTTTGAGCAATTAATGACTCCCCTTTCACAAGTAAGAGCATACTTTTGTGGATGTTTTCCTTGCTCAGTACTTAATGGAATTTTTTTCCTTAATAACTGTCATTTGACCTGCATCTTGGGTTCAATCCCCATATGGGCCATTCACGTCAGACTTGGACTCAATGATCCTTGTTGGTCTCTTCTAACTCAGAATAATCTGTGAGTCTGTGAATGTTGTTATTCTCAGCTCAAAATTAAAAATGTAAGTTGCTGATTGTGAATACTATTTGTTGTTCATTTACTAGAGGAATCTTAGGCACATCCATTCCATTTCCTCTTAGTGCCTCATTATCAATAAACCTTTGCCTCACTGCTTCTGTAAATCATTTTCATCCCTTTCCTTTGGGAACCATGTGTTTGGGCTCTTGCACGAGTGTCTCATGAGAGTAATTGGTCAAGTCAGAGAGTATCAATTTTACTCCTTGATGAATTGGCAAAACTTCATTAAAGGGGGTTATTGAACAAAACATAAGTATTTTTTTGGATGAGGAAAGCATTGCACTTAAACCATGATGCAAGCAGGGTTTCCCAGCATTTTACTAAGCACAGTGGCTTGTGTCAGCTATTGGAATCATTCAAAAGACTTAGATTATCCTTTCTCCATAGTAAACATATACCTTCTCTCATCTGGGTCATGAAGGGTGTGGAGCTAAAGCCCCAGAGAAGTCCAAAGTTGGTATATATGTTTCAGAGCTGATGACAAATGAGGGAGAGTTTCAAACACTCTTTCCCTGCTCCTCACAGCCCCAACAGAACTAAATGTGAGGTGCAAGAGAGTAGCACTCACAGCTAATGGTGGTCTCCCATCAGAGGCTGCAGTGGTGTTGGCAGCTCACAGCAAACACCAGTGGTCAACACAGACCCAGAGCCAGACTGAGGCAGGGGAGACTTGTTTGCTGCAGAGGCTGGAGGGAACCTACAGAGGCCAAAGGTTTATTAAACTTCAGTTTGACTGGAGCTGAAATATGTGCCTCTAGAGCAGGGCAGGAGAGGTTCACGGAGTCCTTTCTGCAGACATTTTATGACAGTCTTTGGGGATACATATAAGTAGACTGGGGCATTCTGAGTAATTTTAAAAAAATATTTGTTTAGACTGTGTCAGGTTCAACTGGAGTTTCCAAGCAAGCCGGCCTTAGATGGATTTTTCTGTCTTTGCCCTTTCTCCACAGCTGTGGCGTAGACACACTGCAGTTCATGGCCAGGCCATGCAGTGCAGCCATGTCTCCTCAATACCTCAAAACAACTCTCAAGCTCAGAGAGACCTTGATGTCATTGTGTACCCCCTGCACTGCATGTGGGCTCATGGAGACAAGGGATGAGAGTCCCTGGTACCAGGCATTGCTGCTGCTACCTTCAGAGCGTGTCAGGAGCCTGGACTTTCCCACCCCAACTGGCACCAGCATCTCCTCTGCAGGAAACCCCTGTGGAGCTGCAGCACTGCCCCACTCTCATGATGAGGGTATAAAGGTCAGGGGAAACAACCTGCTGCTCTCAGATTTGCTGTTGGTTATTATCTTGCTTCTAGGCTGGCAAGTTCCCAGTTTGATTGTGCTGCTTCTTGCTTCTCTTTGGGATTTTGCTGCACTGCTACTCTCTGCCAGTAAAAGCTGATGCCAGTCTGTTGCCCAGGCCCAGTGATGGTGAATTAGTGAGTTTGGTAGCCAGAAACCTAATTTCTTTCTGGAATGTTTCTAAAAGCCTAGTGCTTGTAGGAGTTATCCCAGACCCGGCTGGCCTTGAGTTTTGCAATGTGCAGTTGGAATGAAAATAAATTATAGATGTTCTTCCAAGAACAGGCAGGTTTGGGGAGGGCTGAAGGTTTTTTTCCCTCGCCTGGGCCTTTCTTTACTAATCAGCTGTATAAAACTGAAGAACAACAGAACTGCTTTGCTAAGAAATCTTGCCCAAACTTTGTCTCAATGTGTAAACTCAACCCTTTCTGTGGTTCTGTGAGGTTCAGCCAACTTTGGTTGTTTTTAGTCCAGCTTTCCAATTTCCAAGTGTAACTGGTAGCACTCAAATCCCCCTGAGATGTGTCATACTTGGGTTCCAATGGGTTGCCACAGCATCTCATCCAGACTCGGCAGTTTCCAGGTCTTCTCCGTGGGGGCACCTGAGGGCCCAGACTGAGAAGCACAAGGAGCACCATGGGAGTGGTGTTGGGAAGATTTGTTTGGGCTTGCCTGACTGCCCATCTGAAGTACATAACGCTGCACTTTAGCATAAGGGTAGTCCAGGGACACACATGCTGCAGTGCCTTCCTGGACTAGGGCCACAGGCTGGTTGCTTCAGCCTGGCAGAGCCTGCTGGACACCATCCTGGCCAGGGCCCACAAGCCATTGAAGTTCATCTGTCATTAATCTGAACCAGGACTTCATAAGGCAGACGGAGCTGAGCTCTTGCCCAGCCCATTACAAAATGGTCCTGACCTCCCTCCTCCTGCCCCTCTTCTCAGTTGGCAATTTCAGGTTGCAGGTCCAGCCCTGCTACCAGCAGCACAAAACAGGCAACTAGAAGTCACCTCTGGGAGGCAGCTAAACTTCAGCAATACTTGGCTGTCTCTGCTGCAGACAGGTTGCTTTTGCAAAGCAGACAGACAGAAGAATGCAGAGAGAGGCAGACAGACCAACTAACCCAATGACGTGAACAGCGTCCGGGCAGGCACCGACCCACAGGGTGGGGTGAATCACTCTGCAAGCTGGCAGCAGGGAATTAAACTGTGCCGTAGCCAGACATCAGAGCAAGGATCAACTCCCTTCAGGCAGCTCTGTCTCACCAGCCTTCCTCACCAGCAGGAAGGAGAATCCCCCACTCCCTCCTTAACTAGATGGCTGATTTATACCTTCTGTCACAGGTGATGGCCAGTGGTGCCTCACTTGGTGTGTGGTTGGCATGGGAGGCAATACACACATTGAGATGTGGAAGGGTGCATGACTGCCTCATACCTCCCTCTCACCCTGTCAGAGCAGAAGTCCTGTTCATCCAGCACACATCCTGGGGTGGAAATTGTAGCAGAAATGTCCAGGGCATGTTGTGGGGAAGAGAGTGGCACTGACTGGTTGCAGGGGAAACCTCTGGAGAAGACAACAGCTTGTGGAGGAACCCCCTTTCCTCTTGCAGTTCTCAGGGGAGAGGAATCTTTTCAGATCCTTGCAGTGCCAAACGGCACGGGTGAGGTTAAGATGAACACATAAATCTGCATCTGATGGGAACTCTTACGCTTTTCCTCTGAGCGAGAGCTTAGCCCTAAGCCCTGCATCAGCCTCATCTGTCACTCTGAACAGCACTCAGTGCTACTGCAGGCACTGAGTGGCACTGAGTGCTGTCAGCCCCAGAGCTCCACAGCACACACTTACCCTGCTGCAGGTGCAGGGCCTGACTTCACAGGGCCCAGCACAGGGAGGGTGCTGAATCCTGGCTGCCTTAGATGCTACTGTCACTAACTCAGCTGGAGACAGCATCCAAGCAGAGGATCAGCAACCTTGCTGGATCTAACAACACAACAGAGGGATAACTGAATGATCCCAAAGTAAGGTAGACCTGGTGGGTCGGGCAGACGTTGCTCCAGATGCTGATAGCCAGTAAGGATGTCCCAGCAGGAGAACTCAGAGAGGAGCAGAGCAGAGTTCCAACACTGGGACAGAGCATCAAGTTGTACAAAACCCTGAGTGCCTGTCTGTGGAGAACGTCCTCAGCAAACAGCACTGAGGACCTGTCAGTTCTGTGTGTAGGTATGAGCCTATGACTGAGATTATACCATTCAATACTTTTCCCTATATTAGTGATGCTGATTTTTTTTTTTTTTCTTAATGAATAATATATTTCATCCATTCAGCATTGATCTAAGTCTTCAGAGCAGTTAGGTGCTTACATCTGGTTCTGAGGAGCTTAGGAAAAAGCAAGACCCTCAGGTGATCACTGTCATGGCAAGGCATGCAGGACTGCTTGGGAAGGAGGAGACTAATCCAAAAGGTATCAAAACCAGAGCCAAGAGGAAACTGAAAGCCCTTTCAAGCCCCCTTCTCTTACTTGTCTGCCTTATCCATCTTCCCTGGCTGGTACTCGCTGGGGATATATCAGTTCAGAGGTTCTAGATGGCTTTTGGTTCACATGCACTGCTTTAGGCAGAGCCACAAGTAGGATAGAGCAGAAATCCACCATTTTTTCCTAGCTGTTTGTGACATGCCAGGGGGACATGTGGGAAATCAGACATTTTAAAATTCATTAGCTGACCCATCTTGTCTGTCATACTGTCAAACTTAGCACATGGCCTGGCATGCTGCAAACCAGTAGCTGATCACCCCCAGCCCTGTGCCTGGGACACCTGTGTGGAATCTAACAAGGCTCTGATGTCACCGAGGTGGCTGTCACTTCCATCTGCTGTCACTTAAAAAGTCATCTTGTGGCTGATCCTGGCATATCCCCAAGGCACTGTGCCACCCCCTGCAACACTGAAGACCTTCAGGTGTCAGAGAGGAAAAAACTATGTCACTGGGAAATCAGCAAGAGAACTGAGATGTCCAACTCCAGAATACTGGCATAAACAATAATCTCCCTTCACATTCAGTAGTGAAAAAGCTATGGTATGCAATGGAGCAGTTTCATTTTCTCTTCATGGAGGCAATGGCAGTATATTTTCTTGCACTTTCCTTATATCTTGTTCTGGGAGCCAGAAAGTCAACTGCAATTGCAGCAGGTTGCTAGAAGCATTTTTGTGCTTTCAAAATTTGCTAGTCAGCACTTTCCTACTTTTCAGATGGATGTGCCACATGAAAAAGGACTTGGGGAATGAGCTGTGCCTTTTTCTCTAGCCACAGCTTCTATGCAGAGTTTTCAGAATTGATTTGTTTATGTAAAAGCCAGTTTTGTTAGCGTCCTTTAAAAAACATGAAAGAGGAGCAAGCAGCACATGTTGCATTTGTACAGACAATGCTGAGCCCTCCCCAAGTAGCCACAGGGTGTGTGAATCCAGCTAATCAGGCAATAAAGCAACACATGCCCTTAAAAACAGATGTTTGTATTGGGGGAAAAATAAAAAACTAGTTCAGAATAAAAGTGAGAGGAAGAGCAATTTTCCCAAGTAAATAGTGCATATTCCCAACGCTTGCTGTGATGTAAACTTCTCAGCAGCACTAGAGCTAATGTTTATTAAGCTGTCTGTCCCCAGACTCGCGCAGTGATTTAGTCCAGGAGAACTAACCAGCCAGGAACAAGGGCTTAAGTGCAGCCAGGGCTGAGGTGAATTTAACACCCACAGAAACATCTCCCAAGGACACAGCAGAGGTAGAGCCAGTGACTCAAGTTATACACTGGCTTCAGGGCCACCAAAAATCCACCCATGGACTTGCTGTGTGGGACCTTTGACACTGTTTCCAGCCTGCTTTTCAGGAACAGAAGGAGGTTTTTAGACCTTTCTGCTCCAGGCCTTATTTTTGTTCCTGCTGTATGCTCTGATCAGAAAAATAAGTCTCTTTTCAAAGAGGGGAGTCCTAGGTGTGGTCAGGAGGGGCACAGTAGTGAGAAACACTCCTGTTCCCTTTCAATCTTCTACAAGTAGACTTTTCTGTAGGACTTCACTCTGCCTGTAATTAGCTCCCCAAGGTGATCAGGTATTTCACAGCTACTTTTAGTCTGTGAGTTCCATCGTGAGTAACCACTGAGTGTGTCCCCTCTTTGCTGTAGAGCCTCAGGTGGCTGCAGGCAGCAGAGCAGCAGTGCCAGCAGCTTTGACAAGCTCAGCAGAGATGGACAGAGTGTCCATGCAGATGAGAACATTCATGCACTGGTCTCTTGAGCACAATGGGAAGTCAGTGAATGCTGTACCATGAGCAGAGGAACAGCATAGACCTTATTCAGCCTTCCTTCAGATTCTGCAGAATCAACCAAAGGAGGCCCAGTCTGGGAGGGATGGACAGGCTGTATATTCATCCTTATCCAGAGCTGAAATGGAGATGCTCCAACCAGGTTCTGCTGAGCAGCAGATGGTAACTGCAGGTTCCAGAATGAAGCCAATTGTTTGTGTCCTATCTAGAATCATACCACCTGCATTTAAGAGATGAATGCTGCCCAGTTTTACACTTCAGTTGGGCACAAGAGTGAAAGTATGATTAAGCATCTGATCATTGCAAATAAAATCAGTGATGTCACATACAACTAAAAAAGTTGTTAAAATATTTTAAAATATGTTTTAAAATATGTTAAAATATTTTCTACATGTGCAGACTGCAAGAGCATTGACTCCCTGAACAGAAATAAACCTGAATATTTGGGTCTTTATATGTCTAAAATTCAGTCACTTCGTTTTTTCCTATATAACCCAAAATGTGAATGTTTTAAAAATAATAGTCTTGTGTTGACTTCTAGACTTTAATGACAGATAGGAGGCAGAAGACTGCAACAGACAGCTTAGAAACAAGTATAATCATTTCAGCATGTGTCAAGGCAAGATCACAGGAGTTGGATAAGGTTCCTATAGTTGTCCAAGTCCTTGAGGTGTGCTGGCTGGGCTGTGGTGCAAATCTGCCTTGGTAAGAAGTGTAAAATGCACTGCCTGAACCCCCTCTAGGCAAAATTTTAGCACTGGTATTTAAGCAAGAGTTGAGAGAATGACATTAAGAGCTTTTTTTATTTTAAAGGGCCATTGCTATGAAAAGTCAGACCATGCCTGTGTAGGCAAGGAGAGGCACCCTGAAGTGGCCAGCACTGGAGACCATGGAATTTGTGGGTGGGCAGGGGGGGACACTCCTGTGCCCACACTTGGACAGGAAGGCAGAAGGCCCCAGTGCCATTTAGTGCGGGAGCAGAGGGGCAGCCTGGTGCAGCCCCACGCCACCTGTGCCGTGCTCTTTGGGCATGGGTTGTCCACAGGCAGACAATGTCTGTGAGCTGCCACATGCCAGCAGGAGTTCCAGGCTATTCTCGAAGACTCCCAGGACTGGGATAGCATCAGCTCTTCACTGAGACTTAACAGCTTGGATAAGATGTTGCCAGAGCAGTACATTAGCAGTGCCAAGACCCAGCAGGCTTTTTTACCTGGAGCCCCGGGGAAACTGCCCTGTGCTCTCTGTGTCCCCAGGCTGTGCTGGCTGTGTCCCTGTGCTGTGCTGGCCATGTAGCTCTCCTGCAGCCTTATGGGCTGTGGGACTGCCACCCCAGGATCTGTGTGAAGGAGCCTGTCAGGCAGGAGCTGTGGCTTGTCACACATGTGCTGTGCAAAGCAGACCTACCCAAAGCTGTGTGTTGGAAATGTCCCAGTCTCCATCCCTGTGGATGCACCAAAACTGACTTTGCTCTGAATTAAATTCCATGGATAAGCTTGTACGTAGCCAAGATTTTACTTCAGCACCCTCTCAAAATAGCACACCTGAGGAACAAAACAGATACAAGCTGTGAATCCAGACATTCTGACAGCATGATAAAGATGGCTGTTCCCTTCAGGAGCATGTCAGCAGAGCAGCACAATGCCTTGCTGTCTCAGGGCCTTACCTCATGGCCGCAGGTGAACATGGTCTTGTGTCTCCTGCACCCCCTTTCTCCTCTGTAGGGTTCCCAGGACAGATGTGGTGAGATTTGAAAGGCATTATTCTGCATATCCCCTGCAGAAGTGGAAATGCAGCATCCCTCCTGCCCAAAAGGAGCTGCAAGATGCTTGGGGCCCACATGCCCAGTTATCCTGGACTGCCCTTGTCAGCTGACACAGGGTGACTCAGGGAAGGTCTTGGGAGTGCTGATGGTCTAGCAGGCAGCCAGGGCACTGGAAGAGCAGGGAGCCAAGGCACTGGAAGAGCAGGGTATAATTGTGGGAAGTCAGAAAATATCCTCCTTCTACTGCTACAAGGGCAAGGATGACAAGCAGTGCAGGAGGCACCAAGCTCTGCTGTCGGGCTTGCAAGGGTGCAGTGGTGCTCACATTAACTCCTTGTCATAGAGATCTTCACAATATGTAACTCAAGGTCTCTCTAGGTTTGATTAGAAACAGACACCCCAAACTTTGCACTGAAACTTTGAGGCCATCTCCTGTTACAGGAAGTCTGGGCATATCCATATGCAGATGTATGCAATTTGTTTCACTTCAGCAGTTAGCGTGACTGTTTTGAGGTCAGGGAGCCTGTTTCTAGGGAATGAGAGTTGTTTCTTGGGATGCTCAGCTGAGGGTGGATGCACACCATGCCCTCCCAGCACTGCCATCAGGCCCTCCATCCCAGAGTTTCTGCCCCTCCCATGGAAACAGTTCATCCCTAGCAGGGCTCTCAGGGGCTGGAGGTGAAGAAGCCCATGTCTGCTGCAGTGCAGGAGCACTGGAGCAGCATGGGAACACCCAGTGTGTGTGCAGCAGGGACAGTCCTTGCTCCTTGGGGCTGATAGTTTGTGATGGAGATAACTTATCACTGCTGAAAATCCTGGGCCCAGCTCTCAGCTGCAGTTTGAGCTATGCTGTCAACGAAATTAGAACAGACACAGAGCATTTCTCTCTTCCTCTGAGTGTGTGTGTTTGTGTGTTTGTGTTTGTGCATGTTTGTGCAGACCCTTCCCCAGCTAACTGAGCTTCTGAAGCAGATAAAAACCAGCAGAGGATTTCCCAAGGAAAGGCTTCAGGTCTTGTGTTTGCTGCTGCTGGAACTGCAGGGGGCTTAGGAGTTAGGGAGGCAGCCAGAGCAGAGCTGTAGGGGAAAATGTACTGAGCTTCCTGACATCATAAATAATAAAAGAAAGAGAGAAAAAAAAAAAAAAAAAAAAACCAACCAAAAACCAACCCCTTGGTATACTTTATTTATTACTCTGTCTCTACTGAGTCCCATAGGTGGTAGTCCATTGCTGCAGACTTTCTGGAACTGTTTTATTTTCAGTTGTAAAAATTATAAATATCATGTCCGTAACTTATGACTTACCAAGGCTGTGGGGCAGGGCACTGTCCCAGCCCATTTTGGACAGGTCTGTCCACCTGCATCCCCCAGGAACAGTGGGAGAGGTCAGCCAGTTGGAGAAGGCAGGTTCAAAGAAGAGGCAGTGTGTCAGTCACTGGCCTAGACACTGGTCCTGGAACCCAGGGAGCATAAATCTTTGCAAAATGTTCCCAAGGATCAAAGCAAAGAATGCTGAGATAGATATCAAGCTTTGGTAAGCTTTATAGGAAGATCTTCAAAAGTCTGAAGGAACAATATTATAGAAAGCAATAAATCTGAAATCACAGTAGGGTGAAAGTGGCAGGTGATTCCATTGCCTTCATCCAAGGTCTGCCTACAAGCCCTCTGTACCACCTGGGCAATTTTCTTCCCAAATCCCTTTCATAGCTCACCCCTCCAGGCTTACCTTGCCACCCTTGCCCTCATGCCTGAGGGTGATAGCTACATTTCACCCTCCTGGTTTCATCCCAGTCATCTCAGTGCAGCCTTTCAGCTGTAAGAGTGAGAGATGAGCAAGGACTTGTACACCTTGTGCACCTTTTCATAACAATTTTCATGGGTTTTTGGCTATGAAGATGTGACAGATCTGTTCACAGAAGGGCTAAACTGTAAATATACAGTGAATTAGCAAAAGGATTTTGTAACAAGAGATGAGTATTGCCAAAGACACAGGCTAAGATGCCTAAGCTGGCATTAATGACCCTATCACATTGCTTGGGAAAAGCTCCCAGTGGGGACATCACTAAATAGTGGAACTGTTTCCCAGAAAGACTGATCCTGGCCTGGTAAGTTCTAAAAATAGACTAAAGGGAAATTTCAAAAAAATATGAGACACTTGATGTGCTCTTGGCTTGGTAAGGAGAGCATGGATAGAAAATACCACAGTATCACTTCCCACACATTTAGGAACTGAGCATATTGGCTCAAGGTTAAAGCCTGCAGTAGGGCTACCATGTTTTTTGCCCTCAGGTCCCAGGCAGAAGTGTGGCCAGGCATCACACTTGGCTGTGCACTATATGGCAGGTGGCCAGTTGCTCACACAGATCCCTCTTTTTCTGTCCTGGTTTCAGCCCACCATGCAGAGCAGTGGCATCAGATAAGGGAGAGCCATGGATCCCCACCAGGGTCCTGCTGGCGTAGCATCACTCGTGCTCATGAAAGGGACATGACTGTCACTGGAGGCAGGAGGTGTGCAGGAGAGGACACACACGGTGCCTGTGCCTGAGGATGCATATACCCTGTTACAAAGCTACATGGTGGTTTTACTGTAGCTGCTAAGCCTTAGAAAGGAAACAGTTCAGTTCAGTGGTTAAAACCTCTTCCTCCTGCCTGCCATACTGCTCTCACATGTCATGTCTCATTAATTATCAATTGTTGAGGGCAACCAGGTGGGAACAGCCCCCCAGACTGCTGTCACACTCCTCTCATTTTCCTCTGCCCTGCACACAGGGGGTGCTGTTTCTGCAGGTGTCTCAGACCTGTCCTTTTCCCCTTTCATAACCTCTCTGCCAAAAAGCAGTGCCAGTCCTGGCAGAAGGCTGTGGGGGTGACAGGGGCTGTCAGTCAGGAGCACCTCTGCTGACACACTAGCACTGCCTGAGGATGCAGGAGCAGAAAACAGATCCCACCAAGCACCTCGTGGCTGCTCTGTACTTCTGGTTTTCTATGCTGTGTTATTCAGCAGGGAAACACTCATGGGCTGGTTACAGGGGACCTGCATGGAGCAAGGAGCAGAGGGGTACCTCTCAGAGACCTTTCCTGTGACCAGGACCAAGGAATGTAGTGCTCCATGGTGTTCAACCCTGATGTGGGTGTTGAGAGGCTGAAGGAGAGTCTTGCTGGGGTGTGTGTACCTGAGTGCACAGGGCTCATTCTCCCACCTGGGTCTCTGAGAGGGAGCAGGAACTGAGAGAGCTTGCCCCAACCTCCTCTTGCCCATCTGTGCTGGGCAAAATAGGTCAAAATATTTACATGTGTTTCCTTTTCTCTCTCTCCCTGCCCCCTACCCCTGGTCAAACCTGCCCTCCTTTTCCCTCCCCTACCTCCCACTGAAACAGGTAAGGAAAGCGGATTGGGAGAGCCTGACTTGCAGCCAAGCTCCGACCCTTCAGCAATGGACAGCAGCTACCTCAGCGTGAAGGAGGCCGGGGTGAAGGTGCCCCAGGACAGGGCCAGCACAGACCTCCCCAGCCCCATGGACAAGGCTGACTCGGAGAGCAACAAGGGCAAAAAGCGGAGGAACCGCACCACCTTCACAAGTTACCAGCTGGAGGAGCTGGAGAAGGTCTTCCAGAAGACCCACTATCCCGATGTCTATGCCAGGGAGCAGCTAGCCATGAGGACAGACCTCACCGAGGCTCGTGTACAGGTATGGGGGGAAATCCTGGGGCTGCCTAAGGGCTGGATGAGCTGCAAAAAACCTCTGAAGTTCCCTTGCAGCCCCGCCATAAGCTGCAGGCAGCTGAGCCCTAATCAGAACCTGTGGCACTGGGGAAGCACAAGGAGGTACATCCACATGTGACACTGGTGTTACCTCCTTTATTTGGTCTGGTGTCCTGCAATCCAGTGCTCACAGAAACACTCTTGCCTTTGAGCTAATGGGACAGCAGGTGGGTAAGCCTCACCACCACCCTGAACAAAGCTTGCACAAAACCTGCTCTCTTCAGGAGGCTTGCAGGGGACACAGGTTCATTAGTCTGAGTGGGAGCAAGCTTTTCCACAGCATCGGCTCCTTCTGGCAGATGGGGCTGCAAGGTGACTGAGAGTTCAGTGCCAAGAACGTGGTGATGCAAGAGAGGCAGCTCTTATTGCTGCTTGGCCAGTACTGAGACTGCATGAAAGCTGGAGATCTGGAGGCCAAAGGTGCACGCACCACCTTAGGAGAAGCAGGAGAGTCAAAGAGCCTCACTGTTGACAGTCTCAATCATCCCCACCCACACAGGTGCCAACTCTCATGAATTAGCTCTCTTGAACTAACCTGGGGGGCCAGCAGACCCGAAATGCACATCACAGGAGGGAATGATTCTCTGACTACTGCTCTTTCCTGTGAGCCAAGGTTAAACAGGAGGCATGTCAGGGCTCAGAAGCATGTGCAAAAAGGAGCACCACTGCATGCAGTGGGCATCCGCAGCTCACACCTTGGTGGCCAGCTCCTTCTCCAGCACAGCTAATCCTGTCACTTCCATCTGCAGGCATTTGTCAGCTCACCACCCCCAGAACCTGCACTAGCATCAAGAATAATTGGCCCATGGAGACACCTGATTCTATCTTTTATACCAGGAATATTCCCAGCTCCCAGGCAGCCTCTGCTTTAATCTTTACAAGTAGTTGTTGCAAATAAGGTCCACATCCATGCTTAAGTCCATTTTAGTTTGTACATTCACTTCTGAATTCAACCAGAAGCAGAATTTTTCTTGTGTGCTGGCCTAAACTGGTCTGCAGGGCTGGTGTGCTCTTCCTCCTCACAGCTGTTTCTCTTCAGGCTGGACATGGCTGCGTTTCAGTAGGCAGCAGTGCGATTCCCATTGGTCCTGAGTGCAGCATGCTGAGCACCGCAGGATGGGCAGAGCAGGGCAGTGCTACAAACATCAGCTCTTTACTTGTGCCACTACATGCAGCTCTTGATTTCCCAAGAACGCACCACAAGTGCTAATGGGGTCTCCTGGGACTCCGGGCATAGCATCGGGTTACTGGCTGCACAGTGCATGACATTCCTTTAGCTCAGGAATGAGAATGAGGTGCTGGAGGGTGGCGAGCTCCTCCTGCTCGCTTCTGAGCCAGGGTTTGCAGCTACTGTGTCGTCCCAGGCAGTGTGAAGGGCTGTCCATCAGAGCCAGGGCAGGGGAGGCAGATGCAATCTACACATTCCTTACACATGACCCTTCATTTTGGGGTTTTCCCCCACTTCACTACTGGATCACACTTCAGCTGAGGGCAGAAGAACTCCCTAGGTAGCCTGGAGTATATTTGGCAAAGAGGGGTTCAGCTTACTCTGAGATAAGCGTGCCAGCAGCCTGTTGCCATAGGCAGCCAAGAACAGCCTCCCTGCCAGTGCCACCTCTCACTTGGGAGGGCGATGACAGGGCTCGTGTGACAGAGCTGCTGAAGGGCTTGTCTGAGTGGCCTGGCTGCTCGTGCACTTACCCCATGGTGAAAGGGGTAAGCACTTGCATTTTAGTCATTCCCTTGCTCTGCCGGGAAGGACCTGCTGACCTGGGCTGTGGGCTGGCACCAGGCCACCACCTCGTGATGTAGGACTGCCGTGCTGTCAGCAGCAGAGCACACTCCGGCCACTGGAGAGCAAGGACCAGCAGGCTTGTGCCCAGAGCAGCAGGTGCTGGCTGGGCAGGCCCAGATGCAGCCCAGGTTCTGGTATCTCAGATATGTTCCCAGGGGGATGAGACTGTTGGTTAGGGAGCTGCTTGGCCTTGGCACGGCAGTGGCAGCCCCCGCGAGGCGTGGAGGTGCAGTCTGAGGGCTCTTCCGCTGGTGGCACAGGGCTGCTCTTCCAATGAGAGAGGCTTTTGGAGACAAAGCCTTAGTGAATCAACCTAGTGCCTGTCTCCACCTCTGGGTTGTGCTATAGCTTGTTTAGCCTTGTTTTTGGTCTCCCACCCCCTGGGCAGTTCTGCTCTTCCAACACCAGCAGTGTGGCATCAAGGGCCATTAGCTCCCAGCCCAAAAGTGGGTACGGGCATGGGGCTGCAGCTCAGGAGGCTGATGGTGAAGCAAATGCCTACTGCCAGGACCAAGGGCTAGAGGGTGGAAATCACAAATTAGACACAAGCCCCTCACTACTTTTCCCCTGCAAGCCAAAGAGCTGCTAGGTACTCAGACACCCTCCATTGCACTGGGAAAGGCTTGGCTCCTGTGGGGTGTTTGGACACACACCTACTGCAGCCCCACGAGCTTTGAGGGAAGCACAGTAGTCCCTCTCCCAAAGAAGATATGGTCATCTAAGGGATAATCCTGCCCTGGAATGGTTTTCTGGAGGTCAGCTTCAGCTGCCTGCAAAGCTGAACTAAGCAAAGCAAGATGGTAGAAAGGCAATGCACAGGTTTAAGGTGTGATGCTCCCTCCCACGGCTTTTGGCTGGAGGTCATCCCCTCTGGCCAGGCTTGGCTTCCTGGGGAGCATAACCAGCTGCACTGCAGGCAGGAGCAGATGCAGGGCCCAGACAGGCTCTGCAGCTCTGATTTTTCCATCCCGTTCCCAAGCTCATGCTTCATTAGTGAAGTAGCTG
Organism: Pyrgilauda ruficollis; assembly: GCF_017590135.1. Taxonomy (NCBI): domain Eukaryota; kingdom Metazoa; phylum Chordata; class Aves; order Passeriformes; family Passeridae; genus Pyrgilauda; species Pyrgilauda ruficollis. Next base: position 11,271,927 of record NW_024512543.1, read on the forward strand.
CCGGAGATTTTGGTGTCTGGAGAAGAGCCCATGCCAGCAGCATACACGAGGTGGACCATACTGTCTGTGAAGCAATGGCATTCCATGGCCTGGCCCCTCTCCTGCTCCATTTCCTTGCTTGCCTCAGTTTCCAGCCATCTGTACTGGTGTCTGACAATGCCAAAGCTAATTCCCTCTGTGATGCAGTGCAACATTTCCCTGTCTACTCTTCACAGCCTTGCCCCTTGTTTCCATGTACTATTAAGATACTGCACATCCCTGTTTTCCAAAGTGGGAGCCATGCATAAGCTCTGTGCAGAGGCACAGCCAGGAAGAGGTTGCTATGGCTCAGCCACAAAACTGCAAGTGTGCACGGGGGTGCTGGGTTCAGGTAGGTCCTACACACCATATACATCCCATTCCTTTCTTCTCCTCTTCCATGTCTGGGGCTGCAGAGGCCCAGAAAGAGCTTCTGCTTGGTACCAGCAACTGCTTGAGGCTCTTTCAGCTCATCCAGGTCTGCAGCAGATGTCTGAGGCAGTGGTGCTAGAAAAACAAGGCAGACACATGTATTCACACATTATTCCTTCCCTTTGCACAGAAACACACATAGGCATGTCCCAAGCTCATGCTAGCCTGGCCCTGGCTGCTTATCTCTCTTGGGTTATCAGTATCTGCCTCCTGGACTGCTCTCTGGGAGAGGAGAAAGGGATGGGACTGGAAGGAGGCTTCACAGCCAGGGAATATAACCCCTCAGCCAGGCCCCCCTCAGAGCCAGCTTTATGATTGCTGGGACCATTAATGAAATGTTTTTGGCGGTGACCCTGTGATGCAGCGGGGGCTTGAAAGTGAGAGGGAAATGTCAAACTCCGCTGAAGCGAAATCACCGCCTTAGAAAAAAAAGAAAAGGAAAAAAGCAAAGCAAAGCAAGAAGTAATATATCTTGATCCCTTTTCCCCCATAAAACCCTGGGAGGCTGGTGGAAGGAGCGGAAAGACTGAGCTAAGCCTGCAGGAAATTAAACATGAAATGAAAACAAGCTCGAGTTATTCAATTCTCTCATCCCAGGCTCCAATTTCCCATTCCAGGCCACTGATAAAATGGTGTCCAGTTTCAGCACTCAAGGATGAATTCTGGCTCTGTTCTTGCAGTCTGAAAAGCAAAGGACTGGTGTCCATCTCTGGTGAGAGAGGAGACAGCCTGGCCTTTCACAGAGGGATGGGGTCCTGAACACAGACAGATGGAGGCTGAGCAGAGAGAGGAGGGTAGCAGGGTGAGAGGACAGGAATGGGGAGAATGGATGCTGTAGGGCTGCCAGAAGAGAGTAAAGGCACAAGAGACTTGAACATGGTGGGCCAGCTCTTACCTGCATCAGAGCAGTGATGCAGTGAGAGGTGCTGGGGACAGGGCATGAGCAGAACCCCACAGCTGCCACCAGCCCACCACGACATGTGCAGAGGTCAGCCTCACCCACCACTGCCATGGCAGGGGTAGGAGAGAGGGGAAAACACCTTTTCTTTAACTTGGAGGAAGGACAAATCAGTGATGCAGCCCCAAACTATCCAGACATAGTCAGTGGCCTGGGTTAAGTCCCAGCTGAGCCCATCCACCTGTGCCCTGTGCAGGGCACACGGGGCTTAGTGGCAGGGGCAGACTGGCAGTGCCCACTGGGTGCGAGGATAGAGGCAGCAAGAGAGTGAGCAGGAGCCTCCTTGGTTTGTCTCAGGCCACTTCTGGCCTCTCCACCCCCAACAGCACATCAGTTGTGTATGCATATGGATTTAGGTACCACATATAGCTGAATGTTTACGGACACATGAAACATTCTCTGTTCTGTAGATTTTTACAGGGCTGATTTGCTACATCAGGGCTTATCAAAGCATTGTCTGCAGGAGTCAGATACATGACATTACCATACACTCCTGCTGTAATTGCTAACACTGAGATTCAGTCCACAGTGACTGCTGGCCCCTGCATGGCAGACGTAGCCCGTCCTGACCCCAGAGGACATGCACTAGCCCGTGCAACCTCTGCTGCCACATTCCCATCCCACAACAGCCGCTCCTGACAAGGAGTGACAGGCAATGAAAGGAAAATGAACTTCTGTTTGGGTTTAGATTTGCTTTTTAAAAGCAGGTGTCTTCTAAGACTGTGGAAATACTGAGGATTAGTTGAGGTTTTTTGCTGACATTTTCACATTATACGTAGCCATGCCTGTCTTGTTTTCTTCGGAGCACTGTGGAGGCCTGGAGAAACCCAACTGCAAGATACCAAGAACCTATAAGGATTTGGACCAGAGAAGAAAGGAGAGCTTTAAAAAGCGGTCTAAACCTTGCCACAAGTGCTTCAGAGCTCACTGTCAGCTGTCAGTGTGTCTCTGGTGCCTGTGACACCAACACTTGGACTGAAGACACTCTTCTTCAGCCTAACGTGATGACTTGTCACATCGTCCCAGCCCACCAGCCACGTGGCAATTTGGGAACTGCAGTTTAAATCAGTTTGCTCTGGTCAATCCAATAAGTAAATGTGTTAGAGCAGAGGCCAAAACCTCACTCTGCTCTGTCAAGGCAGCTGTTGTGCTGTCCTGGGAAGAAGAGGGCACAGACTGATGGCTTCGAAGGTCACACTGCAGAGCCACACACTGCCGTGGGGGCCCGAGCTCGGCCACCCTGCTCCCAGGTGGGATGCTCAGGCGAGCAAGGCAGCCCGTGCCTTCACCACCACACGGGGAACGGCCGCGTATGCCTGGCATATGTTCATCCCGGCCTCATGCACAGCCAGCACTCTGCTCCCTACCTGTTCTGCACCCCTCTGTGCACAGCGGGGCCTCCTCCGCCTGAGGAGGAACCAGGTCAGCACCGCTAACTTTGAATCTGCAGATCAAAGCGGCGTGATCCAGGCCAGCCCTGGGACTGGCCTGCAGCTGGGCTGGAGTGGCTGTGCCAAGAAGAGGTAGAAGAAAAACAGACAGATGCCTGAGGCATCAAACCTGCTCCAGTAGGACGCCCTGCATGTGCAGCGTGTGCGCAGCTGGGATAATGTTAGGATGCTTCTCCCCACGCTTTTGCACCTACTGAAAACACTCACAGGGTTTTTGATTTGGGGTAGGGGGTTCAAAGCAGGTTGCTGCTTTGGCCAGCTTGTGGATGGCCCACACCAGTGGCACTGCCATGGCCATGGGGCCGGGCACTAAACCCTGTGCTATCCTCAGCCCACATGAGGAGCACGTGCCTGGCAGCTGCATTATCTGCTCCTGCCCAAAGCAGACCACAGTGCACAGCCAGACCCTCAGCTGCCTACTCATACCACAGGCCTGGCTGCGAGAGACCAGCACAAGGCTGTCTATGTGGTGGAAGGCAGAAACTGAAGTAGGAGAGCCTGAAACAACTCTTCCAGCACAAGTGGGAAGGTCAGCTCAGACCAGAAACCCAAACCCCTTATCCCTCCCTGTAGCAGCTTCTGGCTGCACTGATTCAAGCTGCAGGTGCCACAGCACTTCTGCCCCTGCAAAAATTGTCCTGCCATCCCACCCTGTACCAAGCACCTGGCTTGTTCTGCTGTCCTGTGAAGACATGAGCTTCCTACCTGGCATCTGCTCTCCCCAGGTGCCTGGCAAGCAGCAAAGCTGCCCCACGGCCAGGCGTGGGAAGGGCCAAGCTGCTTGTCAGCAATACCCTCTCTGGCCCACTGCAGCGAGTCACCGTGTAAAACTTGAAGCAGAGCTGAGAGGCTCCAGGAGTGCTCCTTTCATGCACTGGCGTGACCTGCACAACCCAGCCCCTGGTGATCACCCTCATCTCTCAGTGCCTTCAAAGCAGCTCTTGATTGATGTGTTTCCCTGACTCACGAGCTTCAAGAGGCTTTGAAGACACTGGGCCAGGCTCTGATCTCTCTTAGGCTGATGCAAATCAGGAGCAATGGTGCTGACAACAGTGCAATAATCCACACTGATGTCAAGCCAGTAAAAATAAGAGCAGAAACAGAGTTTTGGTCTTTGCCTTGAAGGGATCTGAGCAGCGCTGTGAAGCAAAGAGTAGCAAACCCTGCAAAGAAAACTCAGTGTAAACCAAAGGATGCTATAGAAGGACACCTGTCCTTTCCTGCAGCTAAGGAGGGAAGGGGTGTTCAGCTTTGTATTTCTTGTTGCGGTTAAGAAAAATGAGGGAGTTGGTGAGAAATGCAAGCTGCAGTCAATGACATCATCATAGCCAGGATTAGTCTTGGGGAAAGCCCCATCACTGCTGTTTTCAGCCTGGCAGCAGCACACACAGATGTATTCATACTTCTCCTCTGAGACTCGCTGACAGCAGGAGAGCTGCAGGCAGAGCCTGGGTAACACAGATTTAGGGGTGAGAGAAAGATGGGCTACTCCAAGGCAAATCAGGCTGTGGGAGGCAAGAGCTGAGAATGTCCCCAGAGAGGCTGTGCACTAGAAGATGGACATCCCCTTCTGCACAGAGTGTTCCCTTTCTAGGAGCACAGGCTGTCCCCAGACCCTCAAGAGAAGCAGGAAAGGACCGTCTCTCCCCTGCAGAGCGTGTGTGTGGAGCAGTGCCCTTCTCTGTGCCATACCAAACCACCCGCCTGGTGAGGCCCTGCCCTCTGGTGGGCTCTTCAGGGCTGCCGGGCTACCAGCCACTGCCGGGCTCCCCTTGCTCACAGCCCTGCTGTCACCTCTCCCCAGGTGTGGTTCCAGAACCGGCGAGCCAAATGGCGCAAGCGGGAGCGGTTCGGTCAGATGCAGCAGGTCCGGACCCACTTCTCCACCGCCTACGAGCTGCCTCTGCTCACCCGTGCTGAGAACTACGCCCAGGTGAGTGCATCCCCCTGCCTGGGCACTGTGCCTGCTGGACACGCTGCCTCTGGTCCCAGTCCTCCCCAAGCCATTCTTCACTTCTCAGGCACATCCACCTGCCCTTAGGCAAGGCTGCAGGGACACCGGGGCTATACTGCCAGGCAAAGGGCTGGCAGTTTTTTAGTCAGGTGTCTTGCTTGGCTCCCTCATGCCCTGACCCAGAGCATCCATCTTTAAAGCAGGTACCAGGCACAGCACTGTGATACAGAGCAGCACCCTTGGGCACCCTGCTCAGCATATCCTATCACATGTGCTGCTGCCCACTAACTTTCCACTGGTTTGAAAAGATCCAAAAGGCTAATTCATGCCTAAAGAATAGCAGATCCTAGGGAGGCTTCCTGTTACCATGTCTGGTTTCGATGCCTCTTGGACATGGTGGTTGGATAAAAGCATTTTTCCCCTGGCAAATTCCCACAGCAGTCTCCCAGTGATGGGCTGTGGTACACGCAGCACACTTGGTGACATCTGGGGATGCTTCCTAAGGGAGTTGTAGATTTATGCTCCAAAGGAAGAAGGGAGGGAGCTGCCTTGTTGGGGTACCTGAGGCTGCTTCTGAGTCCTATTGAAACCGTTCCTGCCCTGACCCTAGAAGCAAGTCACAGGGTTGCCTTCCCTTCTTAGCTTCCTGTCTTGGAAAACCTGTCAGCACAATAACCTCCTAAACATTGGGCCAGCCCCAGTTTCACAACACTTCAGATGATGCCAGGCAGACTGGGGTTTGCTAGCTCCAGGGCTAGGCTGTGCCCCACAAAGCACTCCCGCCTTCCTCCACTCCTCTCCCCACCACCCAGAATTTGCTCAAGGGCGCAATTCTGCAGGCATGATGCTCTGAACCTGACTGTCCTCACAGATTCTGCTGGAAGCCCTCCCTCTCTGCCACCCTGTCTGTCAGCTGCCTCCCCAGGCAGTGCTGTACCAATGCTACCCCGCAGCCAAGCCAGGAGTGTTTGACCTCTCTCCCGCTTGGCGTCTCCCATAAACTGAACAAGAAACCCTTTTGAAACAGCTGAGATGCCAAAGCAGCTTTTCAAGCAGAGAACACTCTCAGCAGCCTTTTTAGCATGTCCTTCTCTTGCCTTTGTAACTTACACTGTTCTCTCCCTCCATACTGCTCTCCTCTCCCAGCACAAGAGATTTAAAAATTTGAAAAGCAATTTGCAGAAGGTAAAAGATCAGAGAAGACCCAAGGGCAAGCAGTGGAAAGGGGCAGTGGAATGAAGCGCCCTTTGCTCTCTTGCTCCAGCCAGCTGTTAATCTCCACCCTGCTTTCATCCTGCATGCCCATGTGCCCTCTGCTGCAGCACACCTATTTCCACTGCCAAATATTGAGCCCTCCTCTTTTCTGCAATATCATTTTATGAGTAACACTGCAGGATCCCAGATAGTCTCTCGAGGTGGCCCTGCAGGGCTCTGCTCTGCAGCAGGGTGGGTGATGCTGCCTGGATGGGCACTGCTGGGGGAGAGGGGCGATGAAGCTGCCTGTGCTGAGGGCTCAGTTCTGACAGGCATGTCTGTGTGGTACAAAATACCCTTGCCTAGGCAATTGCAGCTGCCCCAAGCTGGAGAAGGATGGTGGATGAGCAGCCTCACATCACTGCTTTCTGCCTGATTCCTTCATAATGAGTAGGACCACAGAAAAACCATGGATGACACAAAGTTTCCTGCGCTGAGAAAAGTGCTCATGGTACAAAAAAAGTAAGAGTGTCTGGGAGAGGAATAAATAAACAGATGCTGTGGCAGAGAAGGAGCACAATGCTGCTCCCTGTGAGTAATCCTGCTGCACTCCCTGCCCCTGTCCAGGCTGGCATACACGTTTTGGAGTGGATTTGCTGCCTGCAGGAGGGCTGAGTGTGCCACAGCTGGCAGGGCCCAGCAGACCGGACTGCATACCCATCTCACTGGCTGCCCCTCCACTAGGCTGCCCTGTCACGCTGGGGCTGGGCACACTCCATTCCCCCAGGCCAGATGCCCAAAATATCCTGCATGGGGCAGCCCTGACGCTTCTTTTCCCATCCCCAGATCCAGAACCCCTCTTGGATCGGCAACAATGGAGCCGCCTCCCCTGTGCCTGCCTGCGTGGTCCCCTGCGAGACGGTGCCCTCCTGCATGTCCCCCCATGCTCACCCCCATGCGGCCGGCGGTGTCTCCGAGTTCCTTGGAGTCTCCGGGCCCGGCAGCCACGTGGGACAGACTCACATGGGTGGCCTCTTCGGCACAGCCGGGATGAGCCCCAGCCTCAATGGCTACGAGCTGAACAGCGAGCCGGACCGCAAGACCTCCAGCATCGCTGCCCTGAGGATGAAAGCAAAGGAGCACAGCGCCGCGATCTCCTGGGCGACATGACAGGGCTGCAGCCCAGTGCCCGCCAGACATGGAGAGAGCATGTGGGGACAGCCCCATAAATCCATCCGCTTGGACTCCAGACAGCAGTTGCCTCCTCGGGGATCTGAATGCAGCACTTTTAGCTACCCTAGGCATATAAAGTACATATGTTAATGTAAGTGGAGTGTTTCCAGCATGAACGTGGCAGCTCCCGGCTTCCTGGGATCAGGCAGGGAGAGGGAGTCTGTGGAGCAGCACCTCTTCCATCAAGATCTGGGATGGAATGCATCCCTTCTCACTGCCACCTCCCCGACAACCTGGGCATTTTTTCTTTCCGCTGTTTGTTCTGACACCAGACATGCCTTTCCAAAGAGCAAGAGGCCACTGGCCTTCCAGCAGCTTCTCCCATCCCACCCCCTGNNNCCCATCCCCCCACCCCCCCACATATTCTGCCCTGGGCAAGGGACTGGATGGGGACTCTGGCACCAGCAAAGAGACTCTCTCACACTGCCAACATCATTTCAGCGTGAGCTATGACTTCCCACAGCTGAGTGGGAAATAGAGCTGGGAAGATAACCAAAGCTAGAAAAAAGGCAACATTAGCCCACCTCCTTCTACCCTGCTCCCACTCCATCTTGTACTCTGAGAGGAAGCAGAGCTGTAGAGTCCTGTGAAGGGGATGCCCCCTTACCCACCATGGCATGGTGTTATCACACTGAGAGTCTTTGCCAGCCCTCTGGTGACCCAGATGGAGACACACCCCAGCAAACAAAAGTTTTCCAGCATGGCTCAATGCCCCAGGGAGTGCCTGGGCTTTGCTTTCCCTAGTCGTGGTCTATGTTGAGGCTCACAAGCATGGTGGTACAGGAAAAGATTTTCTCTGTCTCACTCGGTCGGGAATTATTAACTTCAGTTTAGAGACAGCAGCTCTGGCAGGGAAGCACAACTGCTATGTAAATCTGCAAGTCCCCAAAAAGACTGTCTAAGAAAGAGCTCAAGCACTAGCACACTGCCACAGTAGCACAAGGCCACCAAATTCTCATACACCTCATCCTGGCGTCAGACATGTGCAATGACCGGCTCTCCCTCAGCCCTCCACCCCAAGTGCCCTGTTGCACACAATGGCTGCACGCATCTCTGCACCAGGGACGGCAAAGGGAACAGGCTGGGAAGGGGCTCAGGGGAGAACAAGGTGATACTGCCCCATCTCCAGCCACCTCAGATCCTCTTCACTTTGCAGAGGAAGTAGAAGAGACCAGAACTTCTCTGGTTTGTGTGAACCAACATGCCTCTCTGCTTTTCCGTCCCAGTGCTCTTACCTGCACAGAGCTGTTAAGATCTCCTTTGCAAGGCTAAACATTTTACAAGTTTTTCAGTGATCATAGTACATGGAATAATTTTGGAACATCCTTTTACCCCACTGAAATATCACCAAGGAGAAGCTGAAAGTCAGCTGAGCACTACCAGCCACACACAGTGTGGCACTGCAAGCTGGGCTTGAGCTGGGGTAGCCATCTCCGAGATTTGCAAGGGAATTATAGGATACAACTCCCAGAAAAACTGGTTTGTCACTCTGCCCTCTTTCCTCATGCTCAGTGTTAGGGGACCTTGTGGTTTAAGGTCCAGGAATATCTAGTGGTCTTGGAAAAAGTTCCAAATAAGCTACAACCAAATGTCCAGCTTCAGGTTAATGAGCCATACAAGAATTTCCATAGTGCCTAGACTGTCAATACACTGCCTTAATGATACACTATTGCTAGGTCAAAAGTAATATATTTACTGGGATAAGAAAACACCAGTAGTACAGTTTCTCTCCTCAGAAATGCTAAGAGATGCATTTCCTGCTATGCACAGGGAGCCAGCATGCATTTCACCACATCGTTTACATAACCAGGGCCTCTCCCATCACAAGCAGCCAGGATTTACATCCCAGCGTAAACACTCAGCTGAGACCTCAGGCATGGTGGCTTACATGCTGAAAGCGATGCTGATCACTGAACCAGGCATGATCATGCTGATCAGTTGGAGGTATACATCCCCACTGGGTACCCCAGAAGCCACTGAGCTTCCCAGCTACCCAGGGACTGGTGGCAGGAGGCATTTGGTCCAGGTTTGTGCAGGCAGCTGAGCACAGTGTTGAGAGCTTTTTCCCAGGCACACTGGGGATCTTGATGCTTCCCAGTGTCAGCAGGCAATCAGTGGAGGGCTGCTGCCTGAACAGTCCGGTACCATTGCTGACAAGGCAAATTAGCAACAAGCAGAGCTAAGGAGAGGGCAGTGGAGCAGGCAGCCATATGGGGACAGGTCTCACTTAGCCTGCAAGCCTGAAGGCAGCTCCAGTGGAGGGCTGTATCTGTTCAAGAGCTTAGCTACATTCCCTACTGAAGTTAAAAGGTAGCTTTTCCTCACAGACTTCCATGGGGCCAGCATTTCATTTAAGCTGTTTAACAGCCCAGAGGATTAAGTGCTGTATCCCTGTCTTGTTAGAGAGAGAGAGGAGAGTCTCCTGGCAGCAGACTTGGCATTTAGAGAAACTTGGCCCCCACTTTCTCTCACCTTAAAATTCATGTGGAAAGCACATGTTGGACTCAGTATAATTTAAACACCACTGCATGTGCCCAGCCCTCAGCCTGCCTGAAAACACCACGCGGCAAGGGGAATTGTTCCCTGGACACCCTTGTGCAGGGCTCCCTTCCCACCTCCAGCTGCAGGCAGCCCCACTGCTCACCAGGCTCTGCCTCACCTCTCCGGGTGCTGCTGCCATTCCGGCACAGTCCCTTGCACTCAAACTTCTGGGTAACGTTGGAAGGGGGGCCCGTCCCAAACCTTCAAAAGCAGTTGTTCTGGTAGTTTTTAAGCTACATGCATCTGTACTTAAAACACATTTTAATAATTAATTTAAAAGGGTTTTAAAAACTAGCTGTTAAATTAACATGAAAAACTGTATAAATATATATATATACTTATATATATGTATATATATATGTGTGTGTATCTTAACCTAGCCAGCCTACAGCTACTGCATTTCTTAAAGGTCACAGGGTCAGTGCTGTTCTTGCAATCTCACATTACCACGATGATACCTTTTTTAATTATTATTGTTGTTGTTATTTTAATACTTTTCAATTCTATTTATGACTTTCTTCTCTATTTATTTCTTATTTAGTATTTTACTCCTGTCTATACATTGACTCACAATTCCCTGGCTTGGACTTGCCTTCAAAGCAGCAAGCTTTGTCCCCATCCACCACCACAATGTCTCACAAGCATCAGCCACCCCAACACCTGCCATGCCCATGGTGGCATCCTCTGTGGGTGCAGCCCAGCTAACTGGGCTCACCCAGATGCTCCCTCCAGCCTCATGGAGGGAGGAGAAAAACATTTCTCCCAAGCACTCCTGGCCCTGGCTATGCAGCAGGTATCCTACAAGGTGGCTGCCTTATGTTGCCCATGGCTGGGAACCCCAGAGATGTCCCATAGCTTTGAGACCAGGAGGATGCAAATAGCAAGAGCAGCACGGGTTCCTGGCACTGTCTTACAAGTGGTTGGGTACCACTCGCTGCCAAGCACTCAAAAGCACTTCTTGCCTACAAGCAGTAGTTAGTGCTTTGGTAGCAATTGACACCAGCGGGGAACTAGGCTTGGGCTTGCTGGGCCCTGCGGGGTCCAGACTCTTAGGGCTGCTGTGCCTCAACAAGCTCGTGGAGAAGGGCCAGGTCAGCCCCCTGGCACGTCACCTACTGCCAGCAGTGCCACCCACCTGCACTCCCATCAGGCTCTCCAGCCAGGCTCCAGTTGCCCCCTCCAGAATATGCTACCCAGTTCAGGTCCCACTGCCCCAGCACCTACCTGGGTAGAGCCTACAGGGAGGAAGACCAATAAAGAGCAAAATAAAAAGAGAACCACCCTCTCTTTCCTCTAAAGCCCGTGGCAGGGTGTGAGCAAGCATCCATCCCTGCCAGAATGCACATCCCTGCCAGGAGACACATCCTTGCTGGACCACGCCTGGCCTGAGCCATGGCATGGGCAGGGTGTTAGGGAAAGGCCACACACAGTGACAATATGTCACACATGGGGTCGCAGAGCTGCAGCACACATGGCTTCACCTGCCCCATCACCAAGGGGACACATCACAGCCTGGTCCAGGAGTGCGGCCCAGCAGGGCTGCCTGCTGGTTTCCCCCTGCAGTGGAAGTGTTTTGGGATGGGGAGGCGCGTTCCCCTGATTCCCAGAGTACACTCAGACCAGGCAGCACATTGTAAAACACTTTCCAAACAAACTAAGGCAAAAAGGTAGTTTCTTGGAAAAGGATTGAAAAATAATCAAGCAGAGGCAGAGCCCTGTGTTTATTTTGCTGCTCTGACTGACACAGCAAAAAGCAAACAGACCGAGGGAGAAATTAAACCCAAATGGGAAGGGGGTGGAATTGGATGGAAAGTCATTCAGCCCTCTGCAGGTTCCCAAAGGGAGCCGGGAGGAGGCAAGGGAGCACCCCTTAACTCTTTGCTGGTAACATGGTTCTCCACTCCCCCCACATAGCTAGGTAGGTAGGTAGAGCTAGGACTTTTATACTACTGATTTTGAAGGACAGTTTTCAATGTATAATAATATATCGGTTTAGGTGTGCAGTGCTTGAAAGAGAGACTGGGAGAAAGAAAGAAAACAAACCTCAATCAATATTATTGGGTTTTTTTTGTTGTAAAATATTGTAACCTTGTATAAATGCTACCTTTTTTTTTTTTTTTCTCCTCTCTTTAGCTTAACGGCCTGGGGTAGAACATATAAAAAAATTTAAAAAGTTTTAAAAATGTTCAGGAAAAAAAAGAATAAAAAAAATCATTTAAAATGTTGCCACATGAGGTTTGTGCCATGCAATGTTATTGCCTATGCAACCATGTATTACCAGTTCATTACAGTGGAATATTAAAAAAGAACAAACAGTCTTGCAGCTTGACTCTTTTTAACTCTTTTTGAAGTAAGTTATTGCACTTGCAGCTTTTTTTTTTTTTTTTTTTTTTTTTTTTTTTTTTTTTTTTTGAGGTGAAGGGCTGGGATTTCCAGTCACCAATTTTTATTTTTCCAGGTTTTCAAAGGAGTGGGAAGGTCCCTGCTTCCCAGCCACCCGGGCCAAGGGGGCACAAATGCTGTTGTTGTTTTGGTTTGCAATAAACTCCTTCTCTTCTCTCCTCTCAACTGCAATCTGGCTGGTTTGTTCCTGACTCATGACAGATGAAATGTGATCAGAGGGGCCTCTAAAATCTCACGTTAATTGAAGCTGGCAAAAAATACTAACAGTGCCCTTTTGAACTGCTGACGCAGTCCAGAATGGATTAGCCGGGGGTAGATTAACAACAGGTGGCAGCTCACGGGCTGCTGCCTGTCCGGCACAAAGAGCTGGGTGCGAGCCAGCGGGCGGGCACGGCAGCGCCCTGCGGCCCAGCCGGCCCCGCGGCCGCGGCAGCGCTTCCCCAGCGCACCGGCCGGCACAGAGGGCACCCTGGCTGCAGAGCACCATGGCCTCCTCGGCTTACTGCTCTGCAGTTGCTGCTTCAGCAGAGCTTCAGCCTCGCAGGGCTCCTGGAGGCCTCCCAGCCCTTCTCAAGCGGTCCTTACTGAGGCAGCCGATAATCGCAGCTGACACAGGGAGAAGCTGACTTGGCAACAAGAGGCCACAGAACTGGGGACCCTCAGCTTCCCATGCTGTGGCACCACCCCTTTTACACAGCACAGTCATGCTCGGGGCACCGAGCACAAGGTGTCTTGAAGCCCTAGAAGACACCTGGGGCTGGCAGCATTTCCCATATTCCCACAGGTCCTCACACTCTCTCCCCTCCCAGCTCCACCTTAGCAGAGGCATCCAAGCCTCACCCACCCTCTTCTCCTCTGCAGGTCTGCAGGGTTTCCCAGAGGTGCCTGCCTGCAGCCACAAGCTACTCAGTGGGCTCTGGGGCAGACTGAGCCCTCTGGGTTTCACCTGTCCCCACGCAAAGGGAAAGGTTTGTCTGGGCCCCACCAGTTCACAGGGCACAGCTCTTGTCCCACTGCAGGAAAGTCTGCCTTCTGTGAGGGCCCTTTCTGTTGCTTGCACTCCATCAATAAACTCAGCTGCAAAACTGTTTCCTTCAGACTGCACAGCACTGGGTGGGTCTCAAGTCCCTGTACCCAGATGCTGGGTGGACTGGAAAGGACCTTTCTTGTTCAGGCAAAGCTGAGAAGGTGTCCTGCAGCTGCCAGCAACCCACCAAGACCCACAGAGCCCCACTGGCCTTTCCATCAGTTGTCTGGGAGCATCAGCTTGCTTCAGATGGTGCATGGCTGTTTTCTATCTCACAAAGAAATGGATAATGCAGGTGCTGTTGCAAGCTTATCCATTCCTCTCACTTGTAGGAGAAAAATTCCTTCCCTCCCCAAGCACTCAAAGCCAGATTCTCCAGATGTTGGCAGAGTTCAGAGTGTTGAGAGCCTAAAGCCAGTTTCAGTAACATCCTGCTTGTATGGGTTTACATCAGAAATTGCTCCTGGCCTAAATGATGCCAAAGAACTAAAGAGTCTCTCTCTAAACTAGATAGTGGCAGAACCCAGATTAGAAATGGGCATTTTGTTCTTGAAGCTACACCTTCTTAGTGGAGTTACAGGAGTTATTTAAAACACGTGGAAAAATTTCTCTCTGGAAGATGTGGCTACAACTCCTATGTTAACGCGTTCCTTCTCTGCTGGAGAATATGACTTTGAGGCAGGGCAAAGTTCGGGCAGTTTAAATGAAAACCAATTTTTTATTCCTGTAAACTAAACAGATTTGCCTTTTTTTCTTCCTCTTTTTAAAAGCAGGTTATTAACCTTTAAGCAGATGGATGTTCAATAATCTTCTCATTGGCAAGGAAGGTAACAGCCATGCAAGGTGCATCTACTTATGGCCAGCTGGAGCCCACATGTAAAGGTGTTGCATTTAATCTGAGACAAACAAGTGTTTATTATTTGTGAAAGGATCTTCCACTTTCTCTTGCTTTGCAGTTCGTAACTTACTCACAGGGCAAAGACAGATGCTCTGAGTTAGCAATCTGCTCCTTTTGCTGTAGCCTTACTGAATTCCTGGATCTCATTTTACGGTCCTTTCTCCTTAAAACCTTTTCCCCTCCCTGTTTGTATGAAGTGTGGCAAAGCAGTTATTGTTCCCATCAGTCTGCAACTGAAGGCACCCGGCACTAACTGTGGCCAGCACCTAGCTGAGACCTGTCCCTCACCTTCAAAGAAAAGTTTCACAAAAGAAGGACCTGTAAGTTTACAGCCAGCCAAGCAGGTGAGAAGCAATGGTTTTCTTGAGTGTATGGCACATATACACATGGGCACATGGGAGGGAGCACAGCCAGTGGCTTGAAAAGCTCAGGTATCTTTCCAAGGCATTATGGGCTTATCTCCTGGATGAGCACGAGGTATTCACACTGGGCACCTGGATATCTGTAAGTGGCACTTTGTTCAGTCAGTCCCAAGCTTTTTAGTTTTATGGGTTCCCATCACTGCACAGAAAGGAGGGGAGGGGCTAAAAGAGATAGCTTCATCCTTAAAAGCACAGGATGCAACAGAAACCACACTTCATACTGACACATGGAAAACCTCATGTGGGTCTGCATATCCCAAGTTCTTCATGCCTTCACTGGTCAAATGGTCCAGCTTTGACCTTTGTCCAGCCCCCCTCAACTGAAATTTAGGTTAAAAATCTAATAGATATGACTTAATAATTATGCTGGTATTTTCTTAGTCACAACATCCCCCCTGCACAGCGTCTAGTTCACAACATCCCCCCTGCACAGTCTGGTACTGAGCACTGACACAAGTTTATAGACCTAATAAAATCATAACCAAGTTGCACTGATCTCTGTCCATGGTCACTACGGAGTTGGTATGCTTGTCTGGAGTGGGAGCACTTCCTGTTTATGCAAGTAAACAGGCATTTAGCATGACTAAAGGAAATTTGAAGGACAATTACAGGATCCTTTTCCAGACAAATGGAGACAGCAAACAGGCAACCTTGCAGGAAGAACCTTTGAGCAGCACTGTTTTCAGTCGGAAAACTCCCTTCGTGCTGCTAGCTCCAAGCCAGTCCACGTAATTGCCTCAATTGTCCCTGTTATCCTTTAATGGGAAACATAACTCACTTTCAAAGCAACCACAAGAAGCTGCAGACAGGGGAATCCTGAAGATCAGCAGAGGTGGGACTGCATTACAGCCATTTCCATCAGGCTGAAATTACACAGAGAGCACCAGGAATGTCTCTAAATGGCTTCAAGCCAGGGCCCGCTGAAGCCTGCTGATTCTTAAAGTCAAGGCTAACAGTCCTCTGCCTTGGTAGTGAGGAACCCAGAACTCCAAACAAACAAAAATTCAGACAAAAGTGTAGCTGTTCTGCTAAATCCCAGGCTTGGGATACTGGTGTTCAATCCTGTTTTTACCCACACATCTCCAAAGGGAATCCGACTGCCTCCCTGTGTTTCCTCATCTGCAGCTACAAGGAAGAGGCTGATCTTACCCATGCAGGAGGACCATGAAGCTCAATTTCTTGCACTTAGATACAGCAGTGGCAGGCATCATAAAAAGAACTTACATTGTCCTACAGGCACTCCCAACAGCATGAGATACAACTTAAGGACCTATGACTCAATAGTAAAACAAACATGTTCTACCTGAATTTTCTGCTAAGCAAATCCTACCTCTGTCACATGCCAATGTTAGCAAGAGCTTTGAAGTGACCTGCTTATGGGATAACTTGCAGATCCTGTGGAGTATTGGGTTTGGTATTTTCCGGCAGGTTTTGACAGAAATTATTTTCAGTCTAGAAATTGAAATGAAAAGGCAGTACAGGAGAAATACTTGCCAGGATTTGCTCTGCTCTTCTCAGCTCTTTAGGATCAGACTGAAGTTAGCAACTGGAATTGGGAAATTGCTAATTTTCTAGCACAGATTTAAACAAACATAAGTTTGCAGAATTTTTTTTTCATGATTTAAGTACATGGATCAGACTACCCCCGATGACAAGAACTACACATTATTTACATTTTAGTTTACAAAAGAACATGTTTTGCAGCAGTCATAGTAAAATTTAAGTATGCAAATCTTCAAAGAGAAAAAAAAAAAATCATACTCACTGTCTGATCCCATTTTCTCATCAGCACCACCTATTTTAGTTTTTCTTCCATGTATCATGCTTTGGTTGTGAGAGCAGCTTCCACGTAAGAGGCTGGACAGATTTATGCAGTACCCATTAACCATTCTGAGATCTTTCCTGATCAAAAGCTGCTCTACCTGTGAGAAGTATCCAACGTATCAGACATTCGTTACGGAGGGCATTCATATCAAATCTTGGAGGTATATTTTAACATTAAAATTGCCCTTGTAAATCCATTTTCATGTGTCTTAGTATAGCATCTTTTTAGAATGCTTAACACTCACCAATACAGCCTAAAAGCAAAATTAATCAGAAGTACTGAGCATCACTTAAATCCCACCTCACAATTATTTTTACATCTGTGTCTCCAAGGTCCTTGAGTTTAAAAGGCCCTGAATGGATAATTAAGGGGGATAAACTTGTTGCTGGAGTAAAGCATATTTGAACCACACCAGTGGAAGCATGATGGATGGTAGGAGGTTGCAGAGCAGGAGCTAGAGATGGAAGGACAGAGTCATTCAGAACATGAGGGCCTGAATCTTCACATCCTGTAATAAAGATGGTGGAGGTGTGAGGAAGGAAAAACTCTTGCATTTTAGGAAGAGTTAGTGATGCTAAAAATGCATACTTAGCACTCCCCACGACTGGCAGAGCAGCCCCTGCAGCACATTCCCCCTTGCACAGTTATTTAACATCTGCTGTATCTCTTTGCAAAAAAAAAAAAAAAAAAAAAAAAAGTTCCGTATTTCTCCAAGATAAATGCAATTGTCAAATCTTGGCAGAAAATCAGAGTAACAACTACTCTCCCCAAAAGGTGACTGGGATGCAGACCAAACTTCTGTTTTCAAGACAGCCATCAGTTATGGGAAAGACAAAATATTGACAGGTCTTCCTGAAGTGCATTGTGAATATTCAAGTTTAACACAGATTTATGTAGTAAAAGAGCTTGTCACTGAAATTCTTCCTTCTGAATTAATTCATGTTTTCTTGTGCCACTCCAGAAGTGAAATACAATAAACACTCATGTGATTTAATTTTTAATATACAATTATCAAGCTTTTTTGGATATCATATATACAATGAAAAGTTAAAAATTATCTTAATTTAAAGATTGACAAAACTCCCATTGTAAATCAGACATACAATTACATCTTACCTTTACAGAATTTGCATCAAGAGCATCACAATAATAAATGCAGAGAGCAAGTAAGTAGGCAATTTTACAATTTTTCTTTATGGTCAATTGCCCAATTTTCCCCATGGCACTAAACAGAGACAAATGGGGTTGTAAATGAGCTAGCCCTATAAAAGCAACTGTAAAAGGCCAAAGGATAAACATAATAGTTAGGGGTCACTGGACATTTTGTGCAAGGGGAAACTACTCAGATGCTCCTGGATGCAGACACGAGGACACGTTACCTTTTTACTGACTGGAGATAATACCTCAGTTTAGCAGGACTGGTTTGGCTGTCTACATCTAAAAATATTCAACCAAGTATTTCAAGTCCTCAGTGTCTTTTATGACTCTGTGCAAAATGAACCTTTACTGGCTTACTGAGAAAAAAATCAAAAAATCACAGCAGCTTCACAACTCTGTAAGGAAGGTGTTATAACTCAGTTAAACTGCTAGGCCTGCCAAGCTGAGATCAGCTCCAAAAGGACAGCTAAAACTGACTACTGCACTGTTACAGCTACCCTTTTAAAGCAAACTTCTCCAGGGAAATATGCTGATGCTCAAGCACCAGCACATAAATCAACAGGAAGATTCAAAAAGAAGCTTCATGTCAATAAACCTGAAAGGCTGCAAAGGAGATATAATGAGTAACAAACCTTCCTCTCTCTTGTGATAGCCACTGTGCAGACAGCAGTTGTCACTGCAACAGCTACCCTTTTAGCTCCCATAGCAACTCAGGAAAGAAACAAAGAGTGCAGCAAAAAAACACTTACTAGTAATTAAACACTCCCAGAGAGTCAGATGATACAGTTTACAGGCACATCCCAAGGAGGTTATGAAGTGAAGCATCCCCTCAAAGCTATTGTTCCAATATGATTTTTATTCACAGCACATCCACTGCATTGGGCAATAAGATAAGTCTTAGTGGGGGTGAGACAAATAGGAGCAGATGTTTCCTGTTTCTAGCCTGACTTTCATTTGGTTTCTGTCATTGCTGCGTATCCAGTTTAGGAGAGGGGGTGAACCATGATGTCTAACACTTGTCCTATTGTTTGGGGTTTGGCAAATCTGAGGAATAAGGTTGCTTGCACTGTAACAGAAAAACAGCCCATCAAGTAGGATGTGTCTGTAACCAGCAGCAACAGAGGTTTCAAAAGACAGTGAAATCACACTTATCTAGTAACAAGCATTTTATCAGTGGAGTAGAAAAGAGATTGCATTCTCAGCCCAACTTAGGACCCTCATTAATACTGAAGGGCAAGAGTAACAGTCCAGGCAGCTGTATTTCTAATTTTCTTGCATTTCTCTTTCTCATTCAGATTAATTTCAGTATGGAGAAACAATTCAAATGCTCCCAAGAAATGTAAATCTTCTCCAAAAGACTTCCTAAGCTGTATGTTTCACCCTGTGGCAATGGGTTCCTTAAATTACAACCAAAGACACAATAGTTTTGCCAACAATGGTAACTTACAGGAGTTTGTAAGTGTGCGTTAACAGTGTCTTACACATACACGTGCCTGTACATTGAAGCTGGAACTAGGAATTTCTGCAGATATAGGTATTTTAAAAATTAGTACACTGCTTGTTGAAGAGGATTCAGACATGAAAAACTTATTTCACACTTCATCCCTATGGATGGCTACAATGTAAAAGAGTAACCTGATTGCTGGTTTTATAATGAAGATAAAAAATATAAGAAGACTAAAGACAAATAATTTTCTGTATTATACAACTAGTTCTGATAGAGAGTCAGAGTCTTTTGCATGAGGGCAGCAGAAAACCTGAGATTTACGCAGGAAGTGCAGCAATTGCAGTTCTGTCCTGCAGGTCTCTGCTTTGAAGGACAGTGTCCTGTGAGATGCTGTGTTTCTATCTCCATCAAAATAATTTAAGTAACACAAATTTTGCTTTGCTCTTTAAACTAGATGAAAACAGACAGATTTTTGTTTGTGATGTTGTAAAAAAATAAACATTTGTCTCATATTAGAGATGAAAATATTTGTAACACAGTTACTTAAGACAACAGTTAAAGCTCAAAAGACAGAGGCCCACCAGCCACACAGGAAATAAACTCCTCCCAAAAGAGAACAGCTCTACATGGCAGACAGTTGTTTGAATGGATGGATGCTCACTAACCAGAGAGCCTGCAGCACATTTGACAGAAGAGGTCAGTCATGCCAGTCAGGCCACAGAGAGCAAGATTCTGTTTTATTCTTCCAGGTGCATACCCTCCTCTGGACAAAAGCATGTGTTTGACATTTTTTGGAGAACCCGCAAATAGATTCAACTCTCTCTGAGCAACAGAGGAGCAGTTCAGATTTCAATTACAACTTTGTGCAATGTAAAAGGAAGACAACAACATGAATTCCCATCTCCCTCAGATGCAACCCACTCTCTAGCAAGTTTTGTCTTCAGGGCCTTATAGTCCTCATAGCACCTTTTCAGCTGTAGTTTTCCTCACGGAGGTTTGTCTCACTCTTTACAAGCTGCCGATATTGGGAAAGCTCTTCAGTTTCTCAGGAAAGTCATCTTTGTACAGGACGGGGTCAGCACGATGCTCCACCACTTTGAGAGGCATGGTCCCAAAGACAGAGGCAAACTTATTGATGCATTCAGATCTGGGGAAAAGGAAAGCAGTATAATTAAGAACTCCCAACAACTGGGCTGGCTACCAACTCCCACACCAAAATAACTGGTAGAAACCTTCCCTCTTGCACTTGGAAGTATTTCAGCCATGCTGGCTACTAATAAATAAAAAGAGAGCCTCACTGCAGAGAGAACAGAAAAGAAGCTGGTGTTCTTTGATTTATCCGTTTAATCACAGAGACGAGCAAGGGGATGCTGGCAGCAGCACATGTGCACATGGAGGTCAAAGCTTCCCTTCTCCCTCCCCCTAGAATTCCAGTCATTCTTAAAGCAATGTACATGCTGTAAACCAGAACAGATTAACTGCCAACATGTCTCTTAAAGGGCCACTGTTGGGTCAGTTTCGTTTATAACGAAGGTTTTGCAAAAACCAAGGCTTTGTGAAAACAGAGTTCTAAAAAAAAAAAAGTCTGTCTTTCTTCAGGCTTCTTCAGAAGCTCTATCTTTTCCCACAAAAAAATAAACATGCCTCAGAGAATAGGCAGAGCTGATTGTAATGTAACTTAAAGGTGAAGCTGAATTAAAACTATAAAATGATACAAACTAACTAGTTTCTTTTCCTTGTCTAAATAAAGACATATTGAGCAATGAGACCATCATATTAGCACAAAAAACTGGACCATTGATGACTCTTTCAATTTTAATAATCCCAGGTGTCAGTAATGTGGAAAGGAACAGCCATTGTTCTTCAAAAAACAAGCAAACAGATATTTAACCGCTACATTGCTCCTTTAACTTTTTCATTGAAGGGCACTACCTGTGGAAGCAAGGCAGAGAAAACCTGGTTCATCTCACCTCAGCTAAGGCTCAGCTAACATGAGCTGCCTGCTACATAAAACAGCTTTTAAGGAATTCAGATACTGAGGATCATGACAACAGTTCCCTGCACATAACAGAGAGCGTCAAGAAAACAGGTGACATTTCTTTTGCCAAACAAACAAAGAAGTGAGCACTTTGACTCAGCTACAGAGTCTGAAGTGCTGCAGGCCGTGGCAGAGCAGGTCTCTCACTCTCCAACCACTGCACCCTCTCCCGACCCCTTTGAAGGGTTAGGGGGTCACTATGGCTCCAGGATAATTTTCCTCATCAGGACCTGGTCAATCACACCAACTGAGTGTGACAGTTCTGTGATGAGGACTGCCCAACACTGCCCCAAACACTCTTTTGAAGTAGACGGGACAGCAAGAGCAGTTTTCAAAATTATTTCCTCAAACACATAGCTGTTTCAGGCTATAATGGTCATAATTCAGACCATTTTCTGCCCTGAGAAAAGTGTCAAAAAACTACTTCATATGAAGTGATACTTGAATAAAATATTAATACAGGTAAATGCAGATGCTTCACTTTTTGCTATCTTCCCATCCTCTCATACTTCGTCCTACCTCATACCTTCCTATCTTCAGATTCAAATCATTGGGACCACAAAGAAAAGAAAAGAAAAGGAATTCAGAGTGTAAGAGAAAACCATGTACAGTGGGACACAATCTCTACTCCTGTGACAAGCACTATCTCCTCCAGTGTAGCAGAGATGTGAAAGAGCAAAGGAGCCACCAGTAAGGACTGAAGTGAAGACCCAGGCAGCTGTTCAATATCTGCAATAACAAGGTGAACCATCAAGAGAATGAGATTTGGACCACAGGCACTGAAAGGTTCACTGCAGTAGTTCCTGCAGACAGCAGGATCTAAGTGTTTTCTCCAGGAACATTAAGCAGTTTCTGTTGCTTCCACAGGATGCCCACTATGAGACATCTTAAACACATCTGATTTTTAGATAAAGTCAGACTTTCAAATAATCTGTTACTTGTAAGAAATGTGGTTAACTAATCCATGATGCGTATTGGAGAAGCCTCATGGCAGGAAACCCACAAACTTCACAGCCAAGGAGGTAGATGCCCTGGGAGATGTGCATGTGAGAGGTTTGCACAGCTGCTGGCCTTCATTGGTTTCTGGAATACAAGAATACTTTTAGTCTACTGGTTCAAATCCTGCCTTTGCCAGTAATGACTGAAAGACATTGTAATGTAACAGCTGCTTGGTGGCTGGTGTGAAATGAATTAGTTATCTCAGCCTACTGCCTGGTAGGCAGGTGTCCACATCAGAGCAGCCATTGTCACAACCGGAACTAAGTGGCACCCTCAGAGCAAAAGACAAAACTAAATGGATAGAGCAGACAAAATTGACCTCTTCCCTCCAGAGGCTATACTCCCAAATCAAAAGTGAGGTCTTATGACAAAATATCATGATGGGATCCTTCTACAGCTGAACTTATTTTGGTGGCAAGTCCATTAAACCCTGCCAGTACAATATCTTTAACCATCAGGAAACCATTTCATTGTTAAAGAAATGGCAAAAATTAAAAATGGAAAAATTAGTATGTTCTAAACACTCTGGCTGAAGCAGAAGTTAGCCCTCCACAAATAAATATCAAATTCAAAGATCAGAAAAAGGCTTTTTAAAAGGAAAGAAATATCATGCACAAGCCACAAAGTGTGTTTGAAAGAAATACACTTCTTTCCAAAAATTTCATCTCTAGCACTGAACTAAATCACTTGAATTCCGAAGTCCTTGCCACTTATGGACAATATAAACCAGAAAGGATATCTAGAACATTAAACACTGAAAGCTAGGTAGCCAAGAGAATGTAATGTCATCTCAATATGGAGGGAAGGTGTTTCTCTTAGTTGTATCAATAGTTTTTCAAATTCAAAGTAACAGAGGCATGTTTGCTTCCAAGTATTATTTTTTCCCTTGCTTTGCTGACAACATACAGTTGTACTCAGCTTAATAAGACATTAAGATTGTGTGAACTCAGAAACTGCAAGCCCCATTGCCCCTGGATGAACTTGGTGTTTGTTAAGGTCTCTCTTAATCAGGTTCCTCACTGCTATAATTCAACTAACTTTTTGGTAGGGTAGCCCTGTACCTGCAACCTTTGGCCAACTGTGACCTGGGCAGTTTGCCTCTTAAGGAAATGGCTTCCTATTTTGACTCTGACAAATACTTACATGTCCTAAATGAAACACTGCTGTTATTGTGGCTGCAGAAGCACCTTTGCTATATTTACTGTACTGGCACTTGCCCTCTAGATTGCATTTTAAAGAACTGTCCATTTTTGAGAGCCAGATGCAAAGATGCTACAGGCAGTAAACTTGTTGCTATTTAAACACCTGTAAATACAGGGATTATGAGACCTCCCTGCAGTTTCTTCTGTGACCTGATGTAAAGGCTAACCTAGGGCAAGAGAGGAATTCTTGGTTCAAAGTTTTCTTCAGTGAATGTATTTTAATGATGGAGTTTGATAACCCTGGGGACTAAAGTCTTCTATTTCTCTAAAATAAATTAGACAGCAGGAAGAATACCAAAGTTGGCTTTCCCATGATTTAGTGTATCGCTAAAATAATAAAATTTCTTAATAATAAGAGACAGAGTTCAACTATACCATCTTCCTTTGTCTCCGCTGAACAAGTCAAAATGCCCAACAAAACCAGTTAGTTATGTATCTTTCCTGGACAGATCTCCACAACTGACTTCTCAAATCTTTTCCCTTTACAAAAACCAACAGGCAGTTGCTGGGGATCCCTCTGCTATTTCCGAACCAGAAACCTAACGCTAAATGTTGTGCGTGTACATGACAGCCCTGATAAACTGTTTCACAAACAGTAGGTTGATCCCTGGATATCCAGGCAAGTAATTAGCTCAGACTACCTGCTTGTTATCTCTGAATGCTAAAAAGCAAGTCAGGCACTTGGGGAAGCTGATAAGGTCTCTGTGCCTGACACCTCAGTTATTGTCACTGTAAAGTTATCAGTACAAAGTTATTCTTTTATAATGGCAAGGATACCCTGATGCATGCATTTATTTCCATTCAGCTTCTCTCCTGACCCTGAAAATAGTGGATGGATGGATGGATGGATGGATGGATGGATGGATGGATGGATGGATAGATAGATAGATAGATAGATATGAGAGCCTTACTCACTGCTAAGTTAGGAAAATTTGCTCTAGGAGTTGTTACCATTTATTATCCACTTTAAATGAATATCTAGCATAAAAGATTCAAAAAGTAAACCCTTTTAGATTCTCAAATAGCTCCCTTATATTTAGGTAGATGATAACACAGGGCAAGAAGGCATTAGGTGTAGCAAGCAGTTTCAGTATGATATTAAGGATTTTCAAAATCAAGTTTGAATGTACCTAAACTGTATATCTCTCCAGATTCCCCTGCACTCAGATTCTATCTCAGCATGTACTTCTTTGGCTAGGCAAATAAAAGTATGTGGATTTGCAGTCCATCTAACACTTCCCACAGCCCAGTATTCCCCACTTTTCAAAATTACAGACAAGCAAAACAACAGTTTAAACATGTTCTCAATAAACTGTCAATGACACTTTACTCTGAGGATGCAAGAACTGCTATAGACATGGAAACATGACCTTTACCCAGCATCATAATGCACCTCAAGGCAAAGAGCAATTTTTTCATCTTCTGTTTTTACGGCATTTACCTTAATGAGAACCTAATTCATAACTAAAATTCCCAAGTGTTGTTGTAGCACTACTGCTACGACCACAGGAAAGCTTAACCGGCTTAGGTAGTCCATTCTGTAAGCCAGGTCAGAATTGTTAGATATGGGGGGACCTTTTGTGCTTCCCTTTTAGCTAACATTTAAGGTCTACAAAATTTCCCATCCCTTGATCAAGTATTTTCCTGCAGAGTAATTTTTACCATCTTAATGGGGTATGTTTTACTTCTGAGTTGCACACTTTTTTAATCCAGTCTTACTAAAGCCCATACAATACTTAAAATTTTGTGATTTCTGCAGAGAAGGACAGAAATAAGTTCACTGTTAAAATGATAAGTGTCTTACTAATGACTAGTAAGATAACCATGTTGTACCTCCTCATGCAAATCTGAAATGGCCTGTTTTAAATGAAGGTCAGATTTTATTTTTTTTTGTCACCTCTTAGAATCAAAAATGTTGGAAGAGACCTTTAAGATCATCAAGTCCAACTGTCTGTATCTTCTGGTGACTTCTTCCCCCTGCTTACCTACCTCATCAGTTCTACTGAAGGAAATAATTTTTCCCAAAGTTTGCAGGAGAGATGCAACAGCCCAAGAAGCCTAAAGTGAGATGCTTTTATTGGTCCTAAATTTCAGGTTAATTCCACCTAATAACTGGTATGTACATTTATTGTCAGATAGCCTATTTCACACATGGGTATTGAACAGCTTTGAAAAATGAAGAAACTTCTCCTGATTTCACAAATTCAGAAGCCAAGGCAGAGAGAAGCCTAGTGTCTTGGTCAAGGCTGGAAAGCCCTTTACTGTAAAGCAGGGGATGCAAATATTACACTTATAAACTTTCAGTATTTCACTCTAAGCATTCAATGCCTTTCCAAATGCATACTTCATTTCAAAACTAAATTTTTAGAAAAAAACATAATAATGCTGCCATTGTTAAAAAATGCAACATGGAATTGTGCAGCAAATGCCCTTCACTAGTGGAAGCAATGTGCTTGACAATCCTTAGAAAGAAGACGATGTACAAATATCACTTCAAATTATTTTATTAATAATTTATAATTTATATCTGTTCTGCTCTTTGGTAAGCTACAAACTGCCTTGTTTAAAAAAAGAGTTCATACTTATTACAGTTGATATTCCACAGCAAACAGAAATGTGGTATTACTGACAGTACTGCCAACCAAGAACCTGAACTTCATATATGTCCTATAATCTTTACAGTAAAGCTGATGAAAAGTGTACCCTTCTAAAGTCCTTTTTTGTAGTAGTCTGCTTTTCAATGACACATCACCCATTGTAGGAATGACTTATGCTGATCAAATCCATGTAACATTCTTTCAAAATCAGTAATTTATAAAAACACTATCATTTTTGATCCTAACTTAATGAGACACAGGATAAGATTCTTCTAGGGATCAGAACAAGGCAATCAGAGAAACAGAGAGTGGTCACTCACCTTTCCACCATGTGTGTCTGGTCCAGTGATAACCCATCAATTGCTGTGCATTCTGGACATTTGAACTTCTTTCGTGGGGTCACCTGCAGAAAGGCATGCCAGATATTATCAAATATCAACAGAAGGGACATTAATCTCCTTGCACAGAGAGCAGTGCAATACCTCTGAACATGCCTGCAGTGTAAGCTGAGCTGTCTCAAAAAGAGGGGGTGTACAAAAAAAAAAGCCACTCTATTCCTCCATTCAGCTCCATCTGGCCCGGCTGACTGCAAAATTCACAGGGGCCCAATAAAAACGGCTTGGAGGGTTTTTTCCTTCTGTAACCGAAAAGAAGTGGCGATGACAAGCTCCTTAATTCCTGTTTAATGACTGTTTTCTCACTGCCAAGGTCCCTGTATAAACACCATTTGTTCTTGCAGCCATAACAGCGATGAAATATAGCTTCCCATACTTCACCATAACGTTAATCCAACAGGCGCTCTTTTGCTCTCTCCAGTTAAGAGCTGACTGGCAAGCCCTGCAAGGCTCTCCGAATCGCACAGAGGTGCCAAATTACTCTGCTCTGCCCTCATACAGCTCAGAAACTTTTTCGGCAAAAGCACACACTTTATCTTCTAAAGACTTTTCTAGGAAATGCAGCCACCAGTCCCAGTAAATGATGATGGACAGAAGGGAGAATGGACCCTGCTAATTGAAGTAATGCCTGGTGGCCTCTAAATCTCATTCCAAGTTGACACACTTGGAAATGAATGTACGGAGTGAATGTCTAGACCTGAAAACGTGTCGAAACATGTCAGGAAATTAAGTCGGGGATAAAAAGTTCATTTAAAGCTGATCTTGCAATTAATGTTCTTGCAATTAACATTCCTATAAATCAGCTGTTGTCAGGCCACGACAGAGCGAGCTGTGGACAGTTGGCAATTTCTTTCCTCTAGCGATCTCAAATAGTTAAAATATATGTCTGTGGGCATGTACATATACACACACATATGTACAGCTGTCATTTAAATTATCTTTTTTATAGCTCATCTAGATGGCTAAAATAACCACCAGAAACAACTGGTAAAAAATAATTCTGTTCTCAGTTAACATAAAAATTTTACCAGAAGGGCTTTTCTATCATGGAAGGAGACCAAGATACCATACTGGGGAAAAATGAGAGAAAAAGGAGGATTAAGTAACATATTGAACCCAACTGAATAAATTTAAATAAGTATCTCATATTTTTTAATTTTGTAAAGATAAACAGCAGAAAAGCCCCACCTTAATGACTGATTTGCCAGTGACATTTGCTACTAGAAAATTCATGGCAATATCTTCACAATTCATATGAGCATCCACCCAATTCTTGATGTCTCCAGGCATCTTATAGGTGTAAAGATAGTTGAAATACTGCAGAGAATAAAGTGAGAAAAAGAAGATAATTTTAAATATAGATACAGTAACTACAAGACTAAATATTTCAGTCATGGAACAGCAGGCAGCTAAGTGATAGTGCCTTCAGACAAGAACTACTTCAGCAGATAGAAAGAATTTTTGGGTGCTAAACTGCATATTATTCTTTTCCTGACCACCACAAAAATTTCATTAAAATTGGTTCTCTTTTCTGAACCTGCCAGCTACAAAGCTACATTCCCTGCAAAATCTGCTAGGTACTTTCAGGTCATGCAAACTGGCAGTTTTGTAAGTTCATAAAGGTAAGTAATGGTTTTATTTCACTGGCAGAGACAAATCAATGGTTTTCACAGCAACTGAAAGAGGTCTAGGTAAAGTTTGCAATCAGTTCTCCAACTGTTTTAAAGAACATAATCATAGCACCACAAAAACTGATGGAACAATGACAGAAGCACAAAGAGATCTTTTTTAATGTACACACTCTACATTAGTGCAGTGCAAGTTGTGTATCACCTTGTGATAAAAGGCTGCCCCAGTGAGCACCATTGAGACTTCATTGGTCCATTCTGATTCATATTTCCATTTGTTCATCTCATGGTCCCAAAGATGCAGGCGACCTGGATATCCAACCAACCTGTCAGGGAACTCACGCCAGACCTGAAGAGAAAAAAAAATGTGACATGCTGTTAACCAGCCCTGCACAAAAAGCAAACACATCTGCTTTCTGGAAGGGTAGCAAATGCAACACATCTGGAAGGGTAGAGTTTCAGTGGGGCAAAGATCACTTAAATTCTTCTAAGTCCAAATTCTTCGAACAAAAAGTTCCAACAAGAAGAAGTACAAAAAACAGTAAGCTTTGCTGTGGAAGGACCCTACAATTCAGAGAAGCCATGTCCCAGAGCAAAAGGCCACTAATGGACTACTAAAATAATTGTTATAGAAAAACACAAATGACTATTCAAAAAGATTTTAACTCTAACTAAACCCAAGCATGATTAAAATGAAACTTTTGATGTTAACTTCAGGAGATATGACTACAACCTAACTACTTTCACAGCTGGCTTTGGATCTAACCAACCTGCTTCCTTTGTCAGGAACTGGCTTAAATTTTAATATTTCTGGTATTCTTTAGTGGGTGCTTGGCTACATGGAAGGCTGCTTTGCCCTTGACTTGTTCCAGACAGCTGGATACAATCAAGATACCAGCCTTGTCACTCCATACATTATTTTATAGCTGACTACAGGATCAAATACAGTAGACAAGAACAAGGAGAAGGGCATCATTAACGCAACCCCAGTTCTCCACACTGCTGGCCACATTAAATAATGGACAATTTTTGCATTAGAGAAAAAGGGAGGAAGGATTATAATTATTTAGAGGGGTCTGAATGCTATTTGTTTGCTAGATACAATTTGTCTGCATTATTTGCAGACAAATTATTCAAAATTTGTCCCTTAATCCCAATAACTGCTAGGCTTGTTGGAAGAATGAGTCTTCACTCTCTAACATACAGTTAGGTTACAAGAGTTTCTGGTCTAGGTTGGTAATGTATAAACAAACAAATGCATCTATAATGAAATTTTTGTATGCAAGATCAACAACAAGAACAAAGTACCTCAAAAATCCCCAAGCATCCCTTCACAAATTCTTTCATCTGTACAACAGACAAGGGAGCCCTACAGTTGAATGTACAGTAAAGGAAGTGTTATCTGGAATTCCACCATCCTGCTAATGTCACCCCATCAGCAGTTCACTTTGGCCACTTCTTATGTGTCAGTGCATTTCAGTTGGGAAGCCTGGACTATAAAGACTCTGTGCAAGTATTTTGTCACAGTAAATATGATAAAACAATCAGTTTTAAGTTACTGCTTCTGCATCTACATTTCTGTGATTTTTCATTACTATATACCTTTTCATCTATACATCTCAACACATTTTATTGCTGTCAGTTAATACAGCTTCAGAATCCCATGATGAGGGCAGTTATTATTTCAAATGTCCAGGTGAGGGAACTTGCCAAAAATCATACAGGAAACAAGAATGGGAACCAGATCTTCTGACTCCTCAACTACTATTTTATCCAGAAATCAATCTTTCTAGACAGTTCTAGGGCACAAGTACTGGGATAGTATTTAGATATGACAACGCTCCAACACAGAGGGTTCTTGAAAGCAGAGATATTTTGGAACTGAAGGAAGAGAATTCAGAGGACACTTACAAGTTGGTGCCATAAGCTAATTAAAACAATACAGACTTCTGGCAGGCAAGCCAGTGAGGGCTTGAGATATCTATTTTGACATGATGTAGAAAACCCTAATAAAGAACACAAAACTAAATGTACAACACTTAAAAATTTATTCCTTACTCTCCAGGACTCAAAAATTTAATGATTTAGTTTTAAACCTGAATATTAAAATGTCTATCTCCCAGCTGTCGGAAGGCACCACCACATAAGCTACTGAGGCTCAACAAAGGATTTAATGGAACACTACAGATCTGCACCGTACTGGGCTAAGAATTCTTGTAGAGGAAACGGCATGCATATTAACAGCAGCTGAAAGAAAGATTAAAGTCAGCTACTGCTTCCCACGGGAGTGCAGTGCCTTCTCAACACAGAACCCTGGATTCATACCCCTTATAGTTTTTGCCCTTGGTGTCATCTTCAAGAGTCTAAATGACATAAAATAAAAGCCAACTATAATGCACATTACTCATACAGATGTTGTTGTGTCACTCTAAATATCAACTCTACCCTGTAAAAAATTGTCCTGGCCTCTGAAAATTGTCAGTTCGATCTAAAAAGTAACTTTGGTGTTTTGAACAAAGATTCCCTTTAAAAGCAATGCTTTTGAAGTCAGTGGAAAAGCTTGGCTTTTTCATAATATTCACCACTAGCTCATTCAATGGTGATTCTGGAAAGGCTCCCAGTGACTCCATCCAGCTCATTGCCCAAATCCATACATATGCTTTGTGCCAAAATTAATATATACAGCTACTGCATATAAGGAAGCTTTCAGAATAAAAATAGTGGTAATGATTCTAATACTACTCTCTATTTCGTATTACTGTCCATTTTCTTGTTTGATGGTTGCCTATAATTTATTAGTCTGTTAGGAGTACATTTCATTTTAGCCAGTGATCTTATTAGCTTTCTCAGACTAAGCAGGATGGCCTGCTTTAATACTGGTAAGGGACACATCCAAGGAAAAACATATTGCCAAGTGAAGAGGAGGTATGCTTATTTGCAGACAAGTCATTCCAAAGACTCTGGTAGTCAACCCTGAAGATAAATATTCTTGGATGAAGCATCTCCCATATGAAATGTCAAATAGAAGTTCTGACTTAGTAGTTTAACTAAAAGTCTTGTAAGGAAAACCAAAAGGAAATGATAGTAATTTTGTTTCCAAGTCAAGTTCCCAAGTGATATAAACAGTATAGCTAAAACACCCTCCAGCCTCATCTCTCCAGAGCTCTTTCTGCCTGACAGCCTCAACTATTCTGTGCAATTTGCTGTGCCATCAGAACAGCAAACTCTCCATGCAGCCAGAAGGACAGGGAAGCATTTCCTTCTACAAAACGTTCTAAAACATTTATGTATTAAATTCAGTAGATTACATTAAGTCACATTAATTTCAGCAATTTAATGAACAGAAAATAGACAGCATTTTCAAAGCTACCATGACAACGTTTTAAAAATGAAACACTGATTATTCTCTACAAATGAAAACAAACTCAATCCATCATACTCCTTCTGCCTTCCAGAGCCATATCCACTCTTAATTACTTCCCAGTCCTCAAAGAAATGGCTTGTGCTACTATTAAAAAAATAAAGTAAAATGTAAACACAGAGTCCATTTAAAAGATGTATGATGCTTTGCACACACACATTTTGTAAAATATCAGTTTGAAGAAGAGCTTTGAATGTGGCCAGCAGTGAAGAATTTTTTTGTTAAGCAGAGTTATAGTACTCGTCCTACAAAGGAATGCTGAAAACTAAACTTTTAAAGTCTAAATGAACAAGGAAGAATTCCTCTGAAGAAGGCATTCCAACTTTATGAAAATTTCAGCCTAGCAAAATATGCAATTCAACAGAGAATAGATTTTTTTTAAAGAGTGCCAGAGACATGAAGCACTGAAAAACAATTCTGAGACAGAATAAGATCATCTACCAACAGAAGGCCAAAAGTTTTCAACAGAATAAATGCAAATTTAGCAATGCACCAAACTGTATATTTTATGAACGAAAAACGTAGGCTCAGAACAATAATCCCCATTTAGACTATTTCTATTATTGCTCTAATAAAAATATTTTGTCTCTGTAAGGACAAAGTGCTGCACAAGTATGGGATAAGAAATTACTTAATGCTATGATATCTGCCTCGAGGCCAGCTGAGACACACAGGTGGGAATGCTACAATGCTTGATTTCAGTCTTGTATTCAAACACCAAACACTTCAGAGGTGGCCAATGGTTCTGCTTTAACTTTTCAAGATTATGATAATCTAAATACTTGTTCCATTTCTTGGGTCTCTCTTGATAATCTCTCTGCGAACAACAAAGTTCAGTAAGTGGGAAAAAAAATTATCTAGACATAACAGTTTTTTTCCAGTGTCCCAAGTCATGTAACTTAACAGAACTACTTTTTTCTAAGTCAGAATGTCATGAGTGTTCTTCTGCTACCTTAATACAGCAGCACACAGGGACTATTTTTCTCCTTGCTCCAATAGATTTATGGAAGGTCATAAATCACTGTACCATAATAGTTCACTTTTAACAAGTAAAAAATGTCTGACACTTTGAGTGTTACTATATTTTTTTATGGCTGATAGTGTACAGAGATCAAAGTGTTCTGGGTTTTTGGGTTTTTTTTAGGCTTGCTCTATACATTCAGAAAAGTGTGTGACAGAGGGGGTTTTGCCACATGTTTAAATGCAAAATCTCAAGGATGTCCAGAGAGAAAAGAAAATTGCTGAATGTCACGTTTCCAGCCCTTCATATGACCAAAGCAGAAGCAGACCTACTTTTAAAAGAAAACTTTCTAGTAACCTTATATGCTGCTACTGTTCCCTCTGGATTCCCCTGCAAATGAGTCAAGAGTTTGAGAGATACTTTTCTGGTAACACACATAAACAGATAAATAAATTATCACAGGCTGAGGACAATTTAAACATCTGGGAGCCAGCTCAGGCCTGTCAAGCAACTCACAGACACTCAAGGACAGGAAAGATCAATCTTCAGCCCCTGATTTCTGTGCCAGAGAGTAGGAGTTACATCACCCACTCCCTATACGAGGAGAACTGTGTATTTCTAGAATAATTTGCTCTGCTTCTGTATTCAAAGACATTTCTATTCATTTAATTTACTGAGGGAGTGGGGCTGGTGAAGCCAAACTCAAAATACAAGTATTCAAATTACTCATAGGTTTGTCTCAACTGTCTTCTCAACACAGCAATTTAATTTTCCATCAATGTTACTGTGCAGTAAGCTGACTTCCCAGAATTAAAAAAGAATAGGATTTATAATAAAATGCAAAAAACTGCAAATGAAATAGTTTCCAGTCTGCCAAAGTAAACAATCTCATGTCCAAACAGTTACATTCACACACAGAAGATAAGGACTGTTACTCAGATAGTCCCTACAACCAAAGCACATGGCCATAAGGCCAATAAATGAGCCAGCACTACTGAACTGCTAGACCTGTTGGACTTAATCCTAGGAGATGAACAGTTGCAGGTCCTGATTATCCCCTAGTTGCACTGACTACAGGAGAATTCACATCAAATTTTCTTTGCCTTATTTTTGTTTTTCATGAGGACAACTCCTTTCTGTGTGAGTGACCAGACTCAATACATGTGATGTTACAAATATTGTCCACTGAGGGTGTTAAAATTAACAGTTCAGACACACAAAAACCAAGGTTCTGCTTTACATGACTTCTGGCTGACACAGCTGGAACTCTGCTGCAGTCTGAATCTTTGCTTCAAAGCCCTTCAAGCCTGCTTTGCCAATAGCAGAACTACCTACACAGTCACTTAGGTGACTTTGGTAAATCACTCCTTACTCTTAGTCACTTTGAGACAGCTTTATGAAAATGGAAGTCAAAATGCAAATGGAGAAGGAATTTATGCAGCATGCACATTATGGATCTGCTGTCGTTCATCCCATCAGATCACTCTCAAAACTAGTAGTAATAAGCACCAACACAGGCAAAAGTAAGTCAGCTTGCAGAACTGCCAGCGCTTGATTGCTCTGCTGTTGCAGTACGTTGCTTAAAACATTCAGTGTAGACAACAAAGTATAGAGAAGGTCTATGTAGCCAAAATCCCCTTCCTTCAGTTGTCTTCTCTTCCTTCCATCTTTCACACTTCATGTATTAACTCACTACTCTTAACCTAGCAAGGAAAGTATTTCCTTTCTGGAGACACACATGATAGATGAAACCTCTGTCTCCACTATTTAACATTGTTGTTATTACTTCAGCATACCTACATCATCACAAGACATTTCTGGAGTCCAAAAGCTTGTTACTTGCTAACAGTCTCTTTTACTCGAGAGGGAGAAAGAGCAATATTTCACCTCACATGTACATACATTAAAGAAATACGTCCAACGTATTTTTTTTTAATATCATCCTGTATTAACTGCACTTAAGATTGCTAAAAATTTGACAGCTCAGTTATCACATTTTGATGGCTTTCTCCACATTAGAGAAGCAGTTTTCATAATTTCATTCAACTTAGGTAACAGTTTCATGTTCTAGCTCTCACTTAGGAAGCCCAGTGAGTGTGACTAAATAATTCAAAGCTTTCTTAAAATATGGTATTACGTTTTGTAATGTTTCTGATTTGTTTACAAATACAGCATCTTTGTCTTAAATATGCACATATAAGAGTAGTGATTATGGACTGTGGGCTTAGACTATAGCCTGTTATACACTCAAATACAAATGGAAGACAAAAAATTACCTAATTCAAAACATAATTTTGGAAGGAAGACAACCCTGCTGCTTCAAGTGTACTTTTAACAAACAATTCAAGTACCTATGAAGACTGTCACTTCTTTGTACTGCCATGGCTAACTGATTTGGACAAGCTCTATTTTGTCAATACCCTCATCACAAGAGCAGCTGTCGAAGCTTTGCCATTTCAAGCACATGATCCGTGTGTCCCCTCCTTGAAATTCTTCAGTTCTTCCTTTCACTGCACTCCACCTTACTTCGGCATGTCCCCAAGAGGTCTCCTCTGCTCCCAGTACTTAATCTCTGAAACTCGTTTTGCCCATCAAGACATGTTCCCTTGGCTAGCATTTCTGATTTATCTGAAGTTAAGAAGAATGCAGCTCAGTCTTCAGACCGCTTCCCCTACACTTATTCCACTACAACATTTTCTGGAGTCTCTTGGCACTCCTGTGCCAGTTACTGAAAACCTCTTAGCTGGCAGGTTTTTCAATAAAGAAATTACTATCTGAAAAACTGTTTCAGTCAGCACTGAACTATTATAGTAAAGAGAGATGCAATAATCTGACTCAACACACTGCGCAGTGCTTCCTCCACTTTATATACAATGTTGAAGTGGATGGCCTAGGAGACAGGGAAAAACCAATTCTCTTACCTCATAGCCAAACTGGAGTTCATCTGAGGTTAGCATAATGATATCATCATCAATAGCCAGCACTGCTTCCGTTTCAATCTCATCATAAGGAAAGAAGCGGTTGCTAAGTTTGTTTTCTGCAGTCCTAACAACTTTCAGGGGAACACGAATCTTTGGCCAGAGGGAATCTAGAGAGAAAAGTTAAAAGAAATAGAATTCAATGTTATACTTCTGAATCTGCATATCCATCTTAGCTGCTTTTTACTCTTCTTCGCATCTAAACAAACGCTTCTTAGTGGTGAATTTACAGCAGTTTCAGTTGGGCAAACACGAGAGCAATGAAGGCAAGAGACGGAAGTTCAGCCACATTTCCCTCTGTATCTTGCAAAAAAGAGCTTCATGGGCAGCTACACAGAGGATAGTTTGCCCAAACCAGCAACTTGCAACACTCACAGAGTAAGTGTAGGGATAATACATACTGGTTTAGGACGCACAGCATGGAAAGATACTTCACTCAACTGCAACTAAAATAATTTGAAGCAGCAGTCTACAATTACTGACTGCATGTCTAGGGCCATAAAGAATTTGATCAAGAATGTTAGTTCTATCAAGGGCTGAGCAAAACAAAAAAAATTATATCAATTAAATGTTTAGCACTATTGACTATTGCTAAGGAGTAGATTCTGTGTCTCAGCAATTTCTTTCATCTTCAAAGTCCTAAGTTACAGTGATAATTTAAAACTAGATAAATACAAATGGATTCCAACTTGTGCCCTACAGCATTCTTCCAAGTAGAATAGAGCACTGGAGTACACAAACATTAAAATTCACAAGTCAAATGAGAACTTAAATAGAAACAAAACCCCACAGAGATACAAAACTGGATCAAATTTACTCTACCATGGCATTAATTTTCATTTTTTCCTATGTGTTTAACATGTAGCACCTTAAGTGTCACATTAACAGCTTCTGCATATATTCAAAAATTTCAAAACCTTATTGTATTCCTACAAAAGAATAACTATAGGTGTAAATGTAGAGCACCAAGATAAAGGAAATGGAAGGAAGGGCTGAATATTAAACATTCATTCTAAATGCATATAAGCATGCACAGTTTCATGCACAAAGGTTAACAGTAGTCATTATTACAGTATGATGCATCCCAAAAGCAATTATTAATGAAAATGTATTTTAGTTAAAAGCAAGAGAGACATGGGCAAACTGGAGAGAGTTCAGGAAAGAACCATGAAGGTAATGATGGCACTGGAGCATCTCCTCTACAAAGAAAGGCTGAGAGTGCTGTGGCTATTTAGCCTAGAGAAGGCTCAAGGAAGGTCTCACCAATATGTACAAACACCTGAAGGGAAGGTGCAAAGAAGAGAGAACTAGGCTGCCTTCTCTGGTGGCCAGTGAAAGGACCAGAGGCAAAGGTACAAACTGAAACACTGGAGGTTCCCTCCAAACATCAGGAGAGACTTTTTCAGAGTGAGCACTAACACAGGTTGCCCGATGATGTAGTCAAATTTTGCTCTTGAAAATATTGAAAGCCATCTGGAGATGTTCCTGCTTGAGAGGGGGGTTGGACAGCTGATCTCCAGAAGTCCTTTCCAAGCTTAGCCATTCTCTGATTCTGTGCTAAGTGGAATTTACTGCGCCTGAAGGCACTGGAATTTTCATGTCTGAAATACATATAAACTTCCAGTGCAATTTGCAAGTGACACAAAGCCTGGAGACATGAAAAACAGTGATCACAATAGAGTCATACAGAGCTTACTAAACTCTATACAACTGGACTGCTTAGTAAACTATGTGCATTTGAACAAAAAACACACCAACATACTGGAGACACAGTTAAACACTGGGATCACGGCAACTTTTTCCCTAAAAGCCACTTCTGAAAAGGATTAAAGGGACAGAATAGGTATTAATTCTCAGCATGCTGCTGTGGCAGAACGGATTAATACAATTTTTGTATATATAGATGGGTATGTAGTAAGAAATCGGGGCTGAGGGCAGGACAATTTTACCTGTATGCAGACACAGGCAGGTGCTAAAATAATGTTTCATTCTGGTGTTTTTATATTTTCAACCATGTTAAAACACTGAAAATGATGTAGAAAGAATCATGAGTTATTTGACGTCAGAAGAAAATGCCTTTTGGTAGAATGTGGAGATCAATCTGTTTAGTTTATTAAAAGAAGGAACTAAAAGTAGATTTGCTTAACACGTACAGGCACCTACACAATAAGAAAAATGACATGCATCTTCAACAAACTGGAGAAAGACATAACAAAAAACAATGACTGGAATCTAAAGCCAGGCAAATTCAAAGTATAAATAAGGCAGACATTTTTAATAGTAACAGTGGTTAACCTCTGGCAAAAGTTTAAAAGGACAGCAGTTGGTTCTGTACATCTTGTCTTTCAACAAGACTGGGTATTATTATAGAAGATGCAGTCAAGTTTGAAGTCACTGGACTGAAAAGAAAGGCAATGTGGTGACTTATGACACACAGGTCAACCCAGATGGTCTTAATGCACCTTCTGCCTCAAATTCCATGAACAGTAAGATTGTTGACTGCCACCAGGATAAGAATAGGAAGTTTGAATAAAACTACTAGGACATGGGGAGCAAATACAGACATTCAGAAAAGAGCGTAAGAAAATAAGATTCTTGTTTCTGTGTTTTGGGCATGAAAAGTGGAAGTTAAACAGGTGTCAATGAAAAAAAGCCACTGTAAGGACAAAACTAAGAGAAGTTCTAACCAAAGAAAATGGTTTAAGTTCTTAAACAATAACATATGATCATATTCTGGAATTATTCTCGGCAGAAGGATCTGAAGAATGCTGGCTGACAGACAACACCAAAAAGAATGGGATACAATTATGTGCACACACTTCCATTAAAACCTTGAATCAGGTCTGCCTCCAAGACAGTTCTGCACTCCTTCCACTGTCAGTCTGTTGCACTAGGAAGACAGTACCAGAGAAGAGGAGAAGCTGCTTCATTCCCACATGTACAAGTAAAATTTGCTCCCAGCAAGATGTGTCCATCCCCATTGCCACTGGGCCTCTCACACTTAACAGCTCACACAACCCTCAAATCTGCACATTGCTAAAAGACACCAGAGTCTGAACACTACTTCACAAGGGAAAATAAAGCAGTATTTCCAAACCACAGAAAGTCTTCAAAAGTCAGTTTTTCTTGGAGCTGTATTTTAGCAAGGAGGATTGGCAGGCATGGGTGGCTGAAAAAAAAAAAAAAAAAAAAAAAGAAAAAATTTAAAAAAAGAGGAAACACAGACTGATATTTACTGTCAAAATTTGTATTCAGTATTTTGTTTCCTGCCCCAAGGATTTTCCTGTAAGGTTGAAAACGTGTCTGTAAAATCTACTTTTATCTGTGTGGTCTTGTAGACCATGGCCTTTATTGGACATGTATGCACATTCTTGTCCTGTTTTACTCACCCCTTGTCCTTCTACTAGAAGGCATAAGGCATTAGCCCTAGCACATCTGAGTGGCTTGTGATATTGAGCAGTAGTCAGCTGGGAGGATTCAATCCCATTACTGATGGACTCCAAGGGAGTCACAGTCAGCCACCAGCTGGGGAGATACAGCAAGCTCCTTGGGGCCACTACAGAAATGGAGCAATGATTCCATTTATAGCACTATGAGCTCATTTTATTCTCAGCATCGTAAGGTCTTCAAAAGACCTGCATGAATCATAATCTGAAATGCTGATTCCAGTAGGAGACCACTGAAATTGCAAAATTTTCAGCTTCCTAGTCTTTGCAACCTTAGGAGGCAGTAACATTAAATGACTGGAACTGTTTATTGCAAATTAGTACTCTTGATTTCACTCACTGCCTTACCATATAATGTGCAAGTGCCATTTAATAAATGGTAACAGACACTTATAGGTACCTCACAAAGACAGATGTCATTGCCTCATAAAGACTACACTCTGTAATGTTTGCAAGCTTCTTAAAGACCTTTAGATAATAGTCTACAATTATCCAAATGTAACCCCAGAATTGGTATAAAATAACTTTAAGCAGCCTGATAGGTCCCAAAAATACTGTTACAGGTGTTTCAGTTGCAATCAGAATAGCCACAGGTATGCATGCATTTGTAAATTTTTATTTATAGGTAGCATCAAAGTTTACATTTGATACATGTTAAGCATTCTTTTATTCAGCCTTTTCTTCTTTTTATGTCTGCTACATTTTGAAAAAAATGACAACCAAATTGCAACAAAGTGCAGGAATATATTGAAACAGAAATGGAAACTGAAAAATCACTAGGATCGAAAAATAATAATTTGGAAAAACAAGCATGCATATAAGCATTAAACTTCCAGCTCTTCTGAAAAATCAACTATTTGATAGCTTACTAACAGACATGCCACTTGCATAAAAAATGGTTATAGTAGAAAAAGTAATGAAAAGTGTATGAAAAATGAAGATGTAATCTAATTATAATCAGCACACATCTCAGATGTCAGCAAATCCTCTTAAATCCACATGATTTACTAAGGCCTCAGAAAGTCTCTCAAAATGACCAGTTCTCAGCAATGGGTATGTTACTGTCAAATATTTGTGCTTTGAGAAACATAATATAAAGTTTCTGAATTTAGCCTTAGATTAATGAAAAGAAAATATAAGCATTTTGGAGAAACTTTGAATAAGACATTAGGGTGCATTTGCAGCATGCAAAATGCACAAGGCTACTTGCTGCCTCAAGGCTGACTTGATACTGGAGCTTGCTGCCTCTGCAGAGATGGAAGAACATGGGAGCTGTTATGACACAATGACACCTGGGTAACAACTGGCAACCCAGGCAAAATTGACTATCATAAAGGACAGCAGGCTCCACTGAGAGATCCAAGTATTACAAATCAGCTCTGCCACAGGAAGTCCAAAAGAAATACATATATAA
Source organism: Pyrgilauda ruficollis (assembly GCF_017590135.1). Taxonomy (NCBI): domain Eukaryota; kingdom Metazoa; phylum Chordata; class Aves; order Passeriformes; family Passeridae; genus Pyrgilauda; species Pyrgilauda ruficollis. The sequence goes on from NW_024512543.1 coordinate 11,311,967, forward strand.
AAAAGACAATAGTCACTTCAGAAGTCAAAGTTTTAGAATCCATCAGGAAGGTTAAAATTGCCTATATTTATTTTAAAGGACCACAAAAGAAAAGTATTTGTATTTAAAGAGCAGTCAGAAACAAGGTTTGCCACTTCTGTAGTATCAGACTTTGAATTTTCAGATACTGCTTGGAAAGTTCTGAGAAACTTCAGCACTAGCAAAACATATATGGAGGAAATTCTCAGTTTACAAGATTTTGTTATAACCAAGGTAAAAGCACAGACTTTATTCTTACAGTAAGACAGACCTTTAATAGAGTATGGCAAACACAAAAGAAGCTTAAGGATCATACATCATGGCACAAGATCCTTTAGGTGTGCAAAAGTAAAAATTCACATTTGGACTGGGGACGACTCTTACTTTTAAAAAAATAAGTGAAGACTCTGTGATGCAGCAGAAAACTGAAGCAAATTATGGAAATAAAGCTCTCTGAAGTGAATACAAGTCTATGTATGTATGTAAGGATTATGAAGAGAATGACAGGCACCTCCTATTGTGTGTCATACTGAAATAATCACGAGAGGAGAGTGAATAACACTTATACTTGCTCTCTGGTAATGACTCAGGTCACGATTGGAATTATGTGCTATTTAGGACTACTGATGCACTGATTGCTGGAGAAGCCCATAGAAAACAGTGTGTGGTCCTCCAAACACAAAATCACCAGTTTCCCCACTTTGCCCAGTGCAGCTCCCTCTTCTAATAGGCTTACAGACCCCAACAACGCACACATGGCTGTGATACTGGCCAGCCCACAATTCCACCATTAAGTCCTGCAAGTCCAAATCTCACAGCAAAATGTTTAACCATGATTTCAAGATGATTTAAACTGTAGGATAAAAAGGTGTCATAGTTACATTCCCAATTAAAACACTCACATATAAAAGAGAAGCAAAACATCCCATCCTCTAATTATGTGTTTCTCAGCTACAACTGCCAGTGAATCACATGAGACATGTAGATAAGAGAAGGGAGGACAGTCATGAGAAAGAGGCAACTTCATTATAACCTAAAGGAATACCCTCTCACACAAAAAACGTCTCTCACTTTCCACACCTCCCTAGGCTTGTGATCAGATGTTTGTAATGAAAATGTAACTGAAATTGCACACTGTTCATATATAAAAAATGATTTCTTAGTCTGTAATCTAGCCCTGTTCCTCAGTACTGAATGAACTGTTACACCATACATAAAAGGGGGATCATTAAAAATAATAGAGCACAATATTTCCATGGAATGTATTATTTCTTTTCAAAGAGAAATGGCACTGTGCCATGGTTTGGGAATGGTACTCCCCAGTTCAGTGCCCCACCAAGACTCTCCAAACCACACACCTCTCTTGCTCTCTCTCACTCTTTCCCTTTCCCCTGCCTGCTGCAGGAGGATGGAGAGGAGGAGAATTGGAGGCACAAAAGGCAAAGATCACAAGTTGAGGTAAAAACAACTTACTGCAAACAGCAGTGAGATAAAATGAGCAGTAGTGGCAACATACTAACAACAGGGTACAAGAAAATAAACTATTCACATGGAAAAAAACCCAACAATAGACAATATCAGACAGCTCCTTCCACCAAGTTTTTCCTACCAGAAGGAAGCCTTTCTCCTTAGAAGAGACTCCCTTTCCCTCGAAGTGAGTGAGGTAGTACAGAATAGTAGGGTGGTACAGCCTGCAAAAATTAACCCTCTCCCAGCTGGAACCAGGACACACCATCGTGTTGTTAAATAGCACCTTTCTCTGTATCTTTGCTTCTGAGAAACTGGGAAGCTAATAACATCTCAAGAAGTCCTTTTGCAGCACAAACATTATTGTTGATTTTGTCAGCAGACAGAAGTGTATTTACAAAGGGAATTACTTTCTCTGCGTGCTAATCATCCATTCCCAGTTTCAACACTCAGCGTAGGGTAAATGGGAATCAGTACAGCAGCTGTACAGAGCTAACCAATATTCTTGGCACACCACTTCTAAGTAGTATCAAGTTCAAAAAATAGCAAGTAATACTTGAATGCAGATGGCTTGTTGCATTTGCAATTGGAAGCAGCAGGTAAGGATAATGAGGAGCTGGAAATACAGAATACACTCCTGACAGCAAGAACTGAATGCTTGTCAGTATTAAAACCAATATGACAAATTTTCTAAAATCCACTTATTGGCTAAAATCACAGCATTTTGATGACTCATAAAAAGCCATTTGTACAAACATTCTTTCTCTGTTTTACTGCCTCAATAACAACAACTAAGAATATCTCATGACTAGTGATAATCTGGGTCCAGAATATTAAGCCATATAATGCTCTAACTTCCCAAAACTTCTATGGAGTCCATTTGGAAATATAAAAAGGAAAAATTTTTTCCAGAAGTTTTGCAAGGTAAACAAAGACTGACAAAAAACTGGCAGAAAGCATGTCTAAACACGCTCTGTTGGTACCTGCAGTTGCACAGAATCCCATAGAGCATACTCAATTCTCATACCTGAACTTCTGTACAAGCTCTCATCTGATGCTTTTTCTAGCTGGTCTATAGTAGTTTGCATGAATGCAGCTAATTGAACATTGCTAATGAAACCTAATTAATACTTTTTCTGTTTCTAATAATGAATGGCAGAATTTAGCTGGAGTCTGAAGTTTAAAAAAACTGTCAGAAACAACATCAGGCATATTACATCTACTTATTATCAGAATTCCTTCCATTATGGCTGAGAGAAAAAATCTGTTCAGAGTTCAAAACAAGTGGTTTCTACCCACATTAATGTGTTTATATTGTTCCACAGAATTCCTCTTGTATATAACAAAACAGAACATTTGGTTTTAGGACACAAGGGCCCAGTTTGTTAAGATGGGTTTGATAGGCTAAATTTCCAGATTTCCTAGGAAGTAATATTGCAAAATGTTTGTAATATGCCTTATGGAAAACTAAAATCACCATGAATTAGTTCTCTAGCTAATCAAGGAAAATGGCATTAAGTCCATCATCAAGAAGCCAAATTAATTCAAAACTTAGAGAGAAGTTTAAAAAACCATTCCTACCAGTGCTGACTACCAAAGGCACAGTATGGAAAAAAAAACCAGACCTGTCACTGAAGCTGTTTTTATTAATTTTTTTTTAAGATAACACTTTCTTAAGGGACAGCAATCCAAGGGATACTCACTTTCATTAGCCCCAACAGTTTATATCAATGCTGTCCATTAACAGCATTAAATAGAAATACAAAGATTATTATTTCAGTAGCACCATAAGAAGTTTATAGCAACTTAGCTTCAGGATCCACAACTAAACAAAAAATACACATTCCTTAAAATACACTTTTCATTTTTATAAAACAACTTATGGAATCAATCTACCACACATGATTTGTAGCTTGTTGCATATTTCCTAACAGTAATGAATTTATACATTGTAATATGATTTATGTGGTAGACAAAGTGGTTTCTTCACTTGTCTGAAACAAAGGGTGGTGGAAATTTCTATCACAGACTATTTTCTTGAATTTCAGAACTAGCAATTTAGAAAAACACAAATGAAATGAAAAAAAATATTTGCCTGATGGAAAAAAATCATGATTTCTACAAAATATTCCCAGAAGCAGGCACTTAGACCACAATGTTTATTTTAATTGATCCAGAGTGAGGAGGAAAAAGCTGATTTTTTTCCTGTAATATTTCAAGGCTTTTACTATTTTTATTAATGTTATACACACAGTTATGGGCCTACTGTCATTACTGCTGCATTGATGGGCTTCTTGCATACAATGCATGGCACAGAAAACAAGCAAAACTCAGCCAAAGACACAGAGCAGAGATCATGTCCCTAAACTCATTGAGTACTTAAGATAACAAGCTGATTCTATAATGTTTTAAGGTTCCAGAGTAGAATCATCACTGTATGCGATATTTTCTTTCTGCTATTTCACATTTAAGAGTCTATATTTTTACCATCAAAAACATTGTGTAAACTTCAAACTTTTTGTCTTTGCACAAGACATCTGTGTTTCTCATAGATTCATCTTGTTTCTTTTTACTGATTCTAAAGAAAACACAGAACCATGAGTTCAGACTTCCACAGATAACTCTCAGACATTAAGTTAAAAAAATGATCCTTACAAACTCTTAAGGCTAAGGAAAAAACAATCTTAAAATTACTACTGATATCTAACCCATGTACACACATGTAATTCTCCAATTTTATATTTTTACACACTATTTGGTTGAAAACTTTCCAGTCAAGTGCTTAATTAATCCATTGCCGTCTTACCTGCTTACCTTTTTATCAGCCAACATAACAGAAAATTTCTGTTGTATCAGAGCTGCATCTGCCTGAGAGGTTTAGGTTTGAAAAGAGTTCATTTCCAGACACCTTGCACACCCCCCACACTTGTTACCACTGCACAGCAGTTGAAATCAGCTACAGCCTCTTAGCTGGGATGCTCAGCACTACTGATGGCAGTGACCACCTGTGACTCCATGATCTTACATTTTGTGCAATTTTTAGGGTATTTAATTTTCATTTTGTTTTTCTCCTAAGTCGTGAGCGTCATTACATAAAGACACTATTGCAAATGCTTCGCATATTGTTTTGATAATAATGATATTTTCAGTTATAATAATTTTGTGGTGTTGACGGAGGAAAGAAAGGAAAGGCCACATGTCACTTGTGTGGCACTTGGCCAGCTGCATCCCAGAAAACCTAAGCCCAATTCTCAATTTCGCACACATACTCACTAAGGATGGCAATTTGGATGTTCTTCACCCAGCCCTCCCACTCACCCATGCAAAACAAAACAAAGACATGAAGAGCTGCAATGACAAAAGCCAAGTTCTGCTTCTGTACTGAAACATGTCCCTTATGTGGAAAAGACCAAGAAATAAAGCACTTGATGCTCTAGAAGGTTAAGCACCTCTGCTTTACTACAACCAATTAAAAATGAATAGCCATAAAAGTGCAGATACTACTGTAGGGTAATAAACTAGACTTTATCAGTGACAGTGGTGCACATTACAAACTTCAAACTCATTCCTCGTTCTAATCCATCAGAAACTTCCTGGCTTTAACAGGCTATAAACAGCAGAAGCTTTGAAGTCTGAGGATTAGGATCACTAATAGACAGACTGAACGAGAGACTGGCTGAAGAGCCAAGTGGAATGTCCTGCATGGATCTGGAATAAAACAAGTTCATTTAATCAAACTGACCTCTCTCTAGCCATGGGCCAAGAGATTACAATGACTGTAACAGCAATAAAGGGACAAGGGACACTACAAACAAATAGTTATTCGCTTCAATGCAATGCTTAGGCTAATGCAAGGACAAAACTGCTTATGCTTTCAACTGTGCTCTGAAGTCCACGATTTTAAGCCTACAGGTTGGGCTTTTTTTTACCTAGTTTATGACTTAGGGGTAGTAGAGGCAGAAAAGAATTAAACACACTTGGATTTTCAAGATTAATACGATGATTAAAAATAAAAGGTCATTTTAAAGATCTTCTTGCTTCAACTCTCCTGTACCTCAGAGTCACTTGAAGGAAATGTGGAAACAATTCATTTGGGTTCAGTGATCACATAACTGCATATATCACTATGCTTTTTTGCCTTTAGAAAATAACTGCTCACTGCAGAAATTCCTGTTGCTACCAATTTATACACAACAATTTTTACTCTAAAGGGCTGCAAAACATTTAAAATATTACTAAACTTGAGGTATTTAGCCCAGAAGTAATAAAGAACACTTTTAAAAGCAAGCAATAAAGTTACTCTGCTTCAAACTGCAGCAAGTTGCCAAAATGGCAAATGAGCCAAGTGAATGGCAGCAATAGCTGGGCTCTAAGAAGCTCTTAGGAGATGGTAAATTAGACAAGTGCTCAGGGATTAATTTCTACATTGTATCTTGCTGCTATGCAGAATAACTAACCTTGAAGAGTAGAACAGAACAGCAGTTGAAGCCTCTGGAAAAAGAATTATAAAGTGAGGAGTCCTAACAACAGAATGCGCTACAGAAGACAGAAGAATACGGATTTTTTTTTTTTTTTTTTTTTTTTTTTTTTTTTTTTTTTTTTTTTCGCTACAGAAGACAGAAGAATACAGATTTTTTTTTTTTTTTTTTTTTTTTTTGGCACACATATTCCTAGAAGGAAACATTTCTTTTCCCACAAAATCACCACATTTTCAGATGAGAATGACAGATCCATAAGTACAGCACATAGGAACCAGGCTCATATACAGCTACTATAGCTGCAGTATTTAATCCAGAATGAGGAGGCTTTACTTGCCCAGCACAATGCTCAGGATTTTAGTACTGGTGGTCAGACCTTGAAGAAAGTCACCCTAGGGAACAGTTGAAATAAAATGAGCAGTGTTGGAGAGTCTGTCTAGCACTGGAGAGGATTACCAAAGGCCAAGCCTAGCCAGCTTCCCTTACATGGGGCAAGACCTCCCATTTATTCTATGCTGATTTCCTAACGGCATTCACTAATGTCAGGACGTGTTTCCAGCTGAGGACCAGATTAGGAGCAGCATGGTCTCATGAGGCAGGCAGCCTGGGGATGGGAAAAAAGGGAGTTTGTTGGACACAGAGCAGCCCATGGAGTGTACAATGACATTGCATAGAAGGAGACAGAAACCCATGGGATAGGGATCATTGGTTTGAAAAGGTAGGCAGCAAGCTGTGAGGACTGGGCAGACTGAGACTGAGGTCCTGGCACAAGGGGATACAGTACAGCATTATGCCAGGATGGCAAAGCACACCACAGCTACTGAAAATGAAATAATTGAGAGATTTACAGCACTGAATTCACACTGGAGTAATTAATATACCTTTGAAACCAAACCTCGTTCCAAAAATCTACACATATAAATAACTTGGGAAAATGCCTGTGAATGAGTCCTCATTTTAAAATAACCACATAATAAAAAACACTTTTAAAACCATGCAGATGACACCAGACTCACTCACATAATACAAAGAGCAGCACAGTATACCATATGTGTTGGAAAGAGAAATATTTTAAAGCAGACACTTATGTATTGTCTTACTGGGCAAGCATTAGCATTTTCACAAGATATTCTAGAAGTATGGAGACTCCATTCTGGACACCTGAAATGTCCCAAATTTTCATTTCACCAATCCATCAAAATATTCACTTATTTTATAGCTCCAAGCATTCAAACTACTTTGCTGCTTTGAACCACATTTGCTCTAGAAACAGTCATGTAGCAGCAGTATATACCCTGTGATGAAAGTCTGTCTACAAAGAAATAAAAGCAAGTACTGACAGGTCAAAAATAGGCTTCTCCTTACTACTCCCTCCAAAAATGTTAAGGACAGAAATGTTTCTGCAATACTGTATTTATAACTTTTGATTCAGAAGTTAGCAGCACAACCACTGGTATGCTTTTGTTCTTGTTATCTGCTTTGGCTTCTCTTATTTCACTTTCAAACACTTTGTCACAAAAAATCTAAACTGATTATTTTGAAAGAGCCATTAAAGACTTCTTGAATATAAATTATGTAGAAGAGAGGTCGTTCTCTAACAGGTGTCAATAGACATGCTATGCCCAGTTTCACCTTCCTCCACCACCCCTCCCACGGGTTTTTACCTTCTGGTGGATTCTTATTCTGGTTGTTCCAGACTACCAACAATTTGGATAGACTGGGCACTTTCGACACCTCCGTGATAACTCGGAAAAGGCTCTCCACTCGGTCATAGGTCAGAACCACGGCTGTGAAACCTTGGGACTGAGGTGGGATCAGTGGAAGGAAGAGTGGGTTGCTCACACTGCTCCATTTCTGTGAAGGAAAACAAGAAAACAGCAAAGGATTATGTTTAAGGTAAATTATCACAGTAGGGACTAATTCGTATAGCCAGGCCCTAAACATCAGATTTGTAATTTGCTCAGATCAGGCAGGCTGACTCTCCAATTCTGACTCTGGCAATTTCTCAAAACCTTTATTCCAATCTCTTTCTTATTTCAATTTTCATTTATGTCTAGCAGTAATGTTGCAACCAGATAGTGATTAAGGTAAAAACTAAAGTGGAAGAGGCAGACAGATTTGTGGAGAAGGAAAACCAAGGTGAATTGAGCCCAGCTAGCATGGTTCAATACTCATTTACTAATCATTATTTCAAGACATTTATATTTATAGTCAGGACTCAATAAACAAAAAGAAACTTAATCAGCACTACAATTTCAGAGTGAAAAAGTGTTAACAACAACAAAAACCAAGGAACATAGACTTGGCATAAAATGTGCACCCAAGCAAAAAGGGAAAAAACAGGTGCAAAGAGGAGCAACGTACAAGCTTCCACAAAGTTTGGTCAATGGTGGAAAAATCCCACCTATTACATTAAAAAAAAAAATTTAAAAGACATGAGATACAAAGATGAATTTCAGAGTTATCTGCTCCTTGTGAATTTTAACTAGGGCATCCCTTTTAAGACTTTAAAGCTCTTACTTCAATACACAGCATAGGGAAGCCAGCCCAGATGGCAAGAGACAAGACAGACAACCACATTCCCATTGAATGTGCCAGCCCCCTTTGGAGCTGAGAACATGGGGGAGGAAGCAGTGAAGGGACCATTTGACAAGAATGAAAACACCAGCATTTTAGTCTCAAATTTTCCATTCCAACTGACGTTCCAAGCAGGAGTCGGACAGAGAAGCAAAGGGAAAAACCAAACCCTTTGGGACAAGGTGAAAAGGGGAGTTGGGAAAGCAGAAACTGAGTGATGCTGTTTTGCAAGGAAGTTTTGAATCCTAGCCCATAAAAACTATGAAGACTCATAAGAGGTTAGCAACTGCCAGCAGTTTACAGAAATACTGTGAAATTCTGCAGCAAAACTCATACCATAGGCCTGCTTGTATCAGGAGTAAAGCAAGTTTTACAGACTCAGAGTTACAAGGTCATATTTGTAGGAAGTAAACTTTAAAATTTTCTGTTCCTCTATTTAGTCTTTGGTTAACTTTATACACCCAACAATCACATTCCTAGTGTTTAATGGTTAGACATCTCTAACTACAATGACTTCAAGGATGAGGAGGATAAAGAGCCTGTTTACTGTTCACATCACAACATTTTGGTAAAGGAGAAAAAAATATGATGTGAATATGATTTCCTTCTATGAACAAATCAAAACTGAAGAGGGGATAAATATGTGAGGCAGAAAAGTTAAGCAGAGCATTGGCACACTCTTTCTTCCAGGATGGTCTAAGAGTATGTTCCAGGCAAGGACCAGTCAGTAGGAGTAGGATGTTTTGAAAAGACAGACTGGCCTTCAGCTACACACACTTTATCAGGCCTGGTAAAAGCAGCATTCATCTTAAATTGTTTGTGAGGATCCTAATGGAAAACACAAAGTTCTAGTTTTTACCCAAGAGGAATAATAGGATAATGTAGAAACAGTAACAGTACAATATGGAACTTTGGTTCTTGAAAGGGACATGGCTACCTGTGAAAGCACACTCAGTAATTCAGAAAATATACATCCATTACTTCAGCAACTGATATGTGCAGAGAAAAATCTGCTTTCAGATTATTATATTTTCTAAAATTAAAGCTTTTGTACATACTTTGCTAGTTGTACAAGATGACTAGTGGCAGATGGGGACAGCCCTCTGATTTTGCTGTAGCTTCAATAATTCCTACAGCAAATCACAATCTAAATGTTACCAGAGCACAGTCCAACTTATTAAAGCATTACTACAGACTTGTTTCCACACAACCCCCAACCCAAGACTGTTATTATCTGAATGACCCCAGTAATGTCAAGCAGCTTCTTAACACAACTCTCAGAAACCTCTTTTCATTAATACTTGAAACAGAGGTTTAACATCATAATCAGACTGTCAAGAAAATATTATGTTTCTGTCCTACAAGAAGAAATAACTGGTAGAGCCATCTGCAGACAATGTTCTATTTATTATTTACGGGTGAGAATTGCTTACCTAGATTGATGGCTCCCATTTGAAGTTTTTCTAGACACATTTTCTCTCTGTCCACAGCACTTCCTAACAAACTGCTTGCTCTAATATATTTTGAAAAGAATTATTCCTTTTCCATAATCTAAGACTATTTTAGTTACTTACAGAAAGAAATATGCACATGTGTGCAAGCACATGCATACGTACCTAAACTGGTCATGAACTTCTCTTATAAACTTACGCTTTAGGTACATTCCTTAAATCCCAACTTCTACTACTTTCAGAAAGGCATGAGAATTCTCCCCTGCTGTTCATAACTTAGGAAAATAAGGCAACTTTAAAGTAGGCTTTGCTTCTGCACATACTAAAGGATGATGGCGGGAGGGAAAAGCCTGTAGACACACACTAATGGATGGGAGAACCATGCCTCTCATTTGAGAAAAACATTTCAAAAAGGCAATTAAGCATCTCTCAAGTGCCATTAAGAGCCAACCCCCTGCTGCCTGCCTGAAGAGTGTGTCTACAGTCTGAGACCTATTGACCCCACTTTCTGCAGGAAATCAGGCAAATTCAAGCGTCCATAATTTGCTAAAGTCTTCCAGATTTCTGCTTGAGAAAAGCAAACCATACAGGCAATTAATACAACAGCAAGCTAATTAAATCTCCATTATGGCAGCAAAGCATGAAATGGCTAATGACATAGGGATGGGTTCTCCCAGTCACTGCTCAAGCAACCAAGTGATGAAGGCACATTTGCTCTATTCCCATCTTTATTAACATTCTTGACGGAAATTCACAGGAACTTTCACTCTCAGAGAGGAGAAAAACAGCAACAGTAGATTGATCATCCATCACCTTTCTTTGACAAAGTGCTGACACTCAGCTATAGATAAGACAGCCCTTCACTATCACCCTCCCAGCTAATATCATTAGAAGAGCCAGGATAATTAATCCAAGATTAATAGGTTACTTGCTGTGAATCATTTTTATGGGCAAAAAGGATCAAATTGAAATGTTAGTTTCCTAAGAGTAATTTCATGTCACTTAAGTCTCACAGTCTCAGTTGTCTGACAGCTCTTTGCAGTTCATATGAAAATCCAAAGTACTGGAATTTGAGTGACAGTGAGAGCTTGGGAATAGCCTGAAGCTGGAAGAGGGGAGAAGTCAGGAATGGTTCTGTATATGCATAAGATTCAGACTGCTGCAGCTGTCCTGTGCTTGCTTTCTTCAAGTGTGCATGTGTGATAATGCCTTAGAAACAAGGCACCTTCTTTTACTATAGCTCAATCAAATGTTTTCCTCCCTTTTGGTCATCAAAAACAACTTGATGTTACTTTAGGAAAAATAAATACATTAAGGATGATGCATCAAGGGAACTGAATTCTCATTATGTGGGAGGCTTCAGGCTGGATTTGATGTAGAGTCTTCAGGTTCAACTTAACAGGGAAGTTTATAACAGACCTTTCTTAGCAGGGTGCAGAAGGGAGATAGGTGGGAGCTTCACGACATCAATGAACACACACAACTGGACTGAGAAATGGACAATCTCAATATTTAAGTTCTATGGAGCCTCAAAGATACTGGTAAAGCATCAGAGGTAATGAAGACTCGGTCCTGTCCCAAAACTTCTTAACTGGTTGTTCACTATTGAAAGAGACTTGAAGAAAGGTACAGTAGACACATTATAAACTACATCACAGAATGGTCTCTGGGAAAACAAGGCTGTGTAAGATGTTCCGTATCAAATAAGAATCAAGAATTTCCCAGGTATCATTTAGTGGGAAAACTCAGCAACAGCACTTAAGAAAAATAAAATTTCACTGCTCCCATGAACAAGACAGTTAGCATTCCCATCTATTTTATTTTCAACACTTAGCCTGCTTGTTGTAAACTATCTATTACTGAAACCACATGGTCTGAACAACAATTCACTGTCTTTTAAAAACGCAGAGGTAAGGACAGCAGTGTGCTGAACTTAGTAGCTGAGCAGTCCTATACATCTAAGCAAAACAGAGATATATCCCCTGCCACTGTGATTAAGGCTTTTTCAGCTGGGTTGTTCTTAAAATCAATCTAACCTCAACATGGTTTCAATTATGAATTACCAGACCAAAAAAAAGCCTTGATTTATTCTATTTTTCTCCAATTATTTATGGTAAGTTTCTATTCAATACTTTGAGAAAGTATTTCATCATGCTTCCCATCCTCAAGTGGTCACAGGGCAAACCCAAAGGAATTAACCCTCCCTACTTGTCCAGAGCCAACCAAAGTGCTTACACTCAATAGAATTACAAACGAAGATGCAGTGGCCATCATTTCATGTTTTAATGAAGATCTTAAACCCTCCTCACATAAAAAATTAGTCACAAGACAGACAGAAACTTCTATCTAGAGGAGAATAATCCACTGTGTAAGAAAAGTATCCTAACTCTGGGCAGGTAAATTAAAGAACCAACTGTTAAATCATGTTTCACACTCACATAAAAATACCAATGTTTCCATCTGAATACATGTGGGATATTCAACCCATATATATGTCCATAATACCAACATCAAAAAAAAAATCAATAAACTGAAATTTATTTAATATTTTAAAAAAACCTGTCTTCTAATATAATAAATAAAGCAAGATGTGATCCAGCTGATTGAAACCATCACACAAGTAGCTGGAAAATACAACAGACACAGAAATCTAATATTGTCCAATGAAAAAAAATACCAGATATGCACTGCCCAGAAAAGTGCTAGCTTGTTCTCATTTACAGGTAGATAAAAAAGCGTATGCTAATATTTGCTTAATATTTTGGAGAAGACAAATGGTACTAGGAGGAAAGCACAGTTATAACAATAGCATTATCTGTAGACTGGGGACTATAAAATATTAGTCAAAGAAGTTAGGAATAGTTTAATTTTTTAATAAGTGTCAAGTTCCTAGTAACCAGCAGGACCCACAAAGTATTCTTATGTATTAGGCTTTGCTAAATGAATGGCATTCTGGGCACTAAGACAATTCTGCTATTTTAGCTTACACCAAATGATGGTGCTGTTTTCTGCCTCACTGGAAGAAATGAAATCTGGTATGTTTATTGTTCACATACTGATATTCTCAAGTGATTATTAAGCTCTGGTCTGTATCATCCAAGGTCAGAGCTCAAAAGCAGCCCCTGACAAAAAAAAACCATCTAATGTTTCATAGGTCTACATTATAAACAGGCTTGAAAGAATTTCAACAAAAGCAGCTGAAGAATTCTGAAAAAAAACTGTCTTACTCATTTTTCAGAAACCATACATATTAATGAGGTATAAGGCAAAGAGGAGAATTTAAACAATCTACAATGAAGCATAAGTGAGGAAGTAATTTTCCTCTATTAGAGCATAACAAAGTACTTAATTGAAGGTAACAGATCACATCTCAAGCCCAAGTCATTCTTTCTAATCCAGCCCAAACTGGTACCCATCAGAATGCACACCAAAGAATCACTCATTTTCTGGCTTACTTGGACGTAACTGATTGCCTCTGCCTAATGGATAATTGTTGGGCCAAAAAATACAAGATATTAAACTTCCATGCCTGCATCAAAAGACTGTCTGAGACATAAAGGTCTCAAGTAGTCCAGCAATGAATTTCAGGCCCCAAAAGTATAATTTGCTCCTCTTCATTAAAAGGAGGAAATATGTCATAATGCATTTTTATTCAAAATATTATTCCGTAACATATTAGCATGTTATATGCTACTAGTCTTCCATTTCCTCAATAGGACAGTGAATAAGTAGAAAAATAATCCACTTTATTACTTTTTTTTTTGCTTGAGAAAGGCCAACAGTCTTCAGTCAACCCACAAAAAACACATAAAACTGCTTGGATCACTTCCCCTGTGCAATGCACTAAGCATGGAGTTAACTGTGTATGCACTTATCTTCTGCATACTCCCTGCATACTTACTTCTGTATACTCCCTCCTGGAAAAACACCCTCCTGTACCACTGCTGGATCAACACTCAGGTGAAGATACTCAGACAACAGTCTTACTAATATTTTGAGCCAATATAAGTCAAACAAATGCCAAGAAAAGCAGCCTTCAAGCCACCCAGTCCCTCCCTTGCCCACACCCCCACTCTTTCTTTTTTTCTCTTGCCTGCTAAGTTTTATATAAGGAACATTATTTTGGCTAATTCACGACAAGTGAAATAGAAATATCAAAAAAAAGGCTGCACATGAAAGAGGAAACTGTGACCCAACGGTAGAAGAGTGCAGGATTGCTTCTTTGGGTAGGAATCTAATTCTGGAAGCAAACACATGAAGCTACAATACTTCAACAAAATGCAACGTGTAATGTGCACCTTGGAGAGTTACAAGCCATTCTAATTGTCAAAGTAGAAATAATGGCTATAACTGCTTTGTCTAACACCTGAAGCAGTTGTAACAATTGAACAGCCCAACAATTAGTAACCAGGACATTTTACCACACTTTTTCTCTTACTTCCCAGGATTCTGTAACCTACTAAGCAAAATCAATCACTATAAGCACACACAAAAAACCCCCCACCTTAAACCAAAGAAGAGGGCAGGTAAGAAACCATGGCCAAGAGTTCTTTCTAAGTATCCTTCTCTGCATAATGATCTTGCACAGCAGCTGTTCTTTCTGTTAGATAGGTAAAATTGTCCTACCAAGTAAATTCACAAATCCCTTAAAGCTGGCATTTTCCTGTATAGATGTTCCACAGGCAAGTCTGTGCTCTCATTTTCAAAATCTCACTATTCATAGCACAGCAATCTCAGCTATATGAACCACCTTGTACTAATTAAAGTAATTTCTAATTACTAGAAATTAATTAATTTAAGGGCTAATTTCAGTAAGCCCTTAAAACAATGACTGCACCTCTGCACCTCTTGTTAACGTGCCTACATCTTCTACACATTTTCTGCACCTTTGTTTTCCTACTGAAACCACACAACGGAAACAAAAGAGTTCAGAAGAGCATTGCACTTAATCCCTACTGACCACAACACCACATGGAACAACAAGCAGAGCTAAAGGAACTGGCTGCATTCAGCTGAGCTTGAAGGCAGAATACACATGGCAAGTTCTGGAGGTTAGTTCTGGCCAGTAACATAAGAATTTATGACAATTACTCACAATTTTCACTGTGGTATTAATGTTAACTCACAGGTACTTGTTTTAACAATTAGCTATATCCTAGTCCCGAGACTCACCTGCACTAATTGTCTTTAAAAGATTCAGTCAAGGAGTTTATTTAGAGAAGAATACAGCAATTTTCTTGTAAACAAAAAGGACATTAGTTACTTTGCCTTCTCATCAAAGTTAAAGGATACAGTTGCCATTTTCTGCTACCTCAAATGTACATATTTAAGTCTTTCGGACTATAATGTTTCATCCAGGCTGACTAGAAATTGTAACAGTGCTAAGAGTGGATATTAGGCAGGACCTAGATGAGACACAGGCTCAAGCAGATTATTACTGCTTAGCAAGCAGACAACTTCGAAACTCTGACTAGTGCATTAAAAAAAAAACGTATAGGAGAAAATCCAGGAGATGTTTTTAAGTTCCTTTTAAAGACTGAGTAATCCTTAGAGCATTTTCTTCATTTCACTAAGCGTGTTTAAAGGTGCTTGGCTCTGCTACCATAATTGTAAAGGTGTTAAGATATTCCAATTCCCTTCTTGTGGAGTGCACGCTTGTGCAGATTAATTTCTTCCTTAAATACTGACCAGGGCCACATTTCCTCCCCGAGAAGAGGAGATTATTAATGCCTTTGGCTCAGCAATGGAAACAGAACTTCTGAAGCACAGCAATGAGCTTCTGACTCTTCATCAGCAACTGTTCACACTCCATGGGTCTGAAGAGTTTAAAGTAAAACCCGCTTTACTCCTACCCAGTACTCCTACCCAGCTTTCTTTCTCTACACTATCATAAAGCAAGACAGTTAACAAGTTTGGTTTTATTAGTAAAACAAAACTATTTTTTATATTTTGACACAGAGAAAATTAACTGATTATGAGTGAAAACCATCTACAGGCTTTTATATAGTAAAAAATCAGAACCAGCTGCTTGGTGCAGGAGGTTAATTAATACTGCACTTTTTCTTAACAGAAGTGAGTTCAACCAGTGAAACTTTAAATTAAACCAAGAACAGGCAAAAAAAAATCCAGTAGAACTTTGATCATCAGTTTCTGTGTAAGAGAAATTGCTAAGAAATAACATAGAGAAAATTGTAGGCATAAGAATAATTAGCTATTTCAACAGAATTATATGAATGATCCCTGCAGATTTTTTGAGATCTTCAGAATTTCCACTATTTTCCTTGCATCATATAGACTGTGTCCAAATCTATGCAGTGCTTCAAACTCTCCCTGAATTAAATAGAAATAAAGAAAAATGTATGTGTGTATGTGCATCAAGGAAAAAGAAATAAATAAATATACAAACAAGGAAGCAATTTAATGTGTGCAATAGCAAAAGTTAAAAGTTCTCATCTTAGTGCCGGGACATAAAACAAACTGCTAGTTATTTTGCCAGTTGCCATAAAATATATTACCTTCATCTGTGCAAGTTACCAGCACAAACCATATACACACAAATTCAGACACAGAATTATTACCAAGTTTCATAGCACATACCTTTTATACAAGGAAAAAAACCAAACAACCCAAAACCACAATTTGTTTTATGAGTAAATCAAACAAATTTACTCACCACAGCTGGGGGATCATTCCATTCTTCATAAGAAATGGCAGCATATGGGTAAATTCTATCATTGATAATCTGAAGAGTAGCGAGAGCAATTGCTTTCATCGATCGAAAATATGCTTCCCAGAACCACCTTGCCTGTAAAGAGAATAAAATTCATTTTCACACTGCACAGATCCAGCGCTTAATAACCAATTTTGGCTTGCCATGCACAATCTGTTCCACACAGTCTACATGTCAGGTGGAAATTAAATTAGGAGGCATGTTTATTGTAGATAGAGTATTTCCATAAAGCCTCAAGGCTTCAAACTCAACTCCACCCCTTAAAAGGACTCACAGCCAACAAAAAGAAGCAGCAGCACTATTTTGCAAGAGATTAAACAGAATGAAAATATTTGAAGGAATCAAGTATTTTCACACTTAGATCATATGTTTTCATCCTGAAAAATGTAAAAAGCTGTTTGACTATAGAACAAAATAAATTACTGTTATACTCAATTTTTTCTAAGGCAAAGGAAATCACAGTGCAGTTAAATAGTCAAATAAAAGCATTCTGCCTGAAAGCTAGAACTTAAAAATCACATTTTAACATCAATATTAGAGACACTTAATCAGACAGAGAATTTCAGTATTCACAAACCCTACCAGACTAACAGCTTACAAGAAACCTAATATTATTTATACAAGTAAAGGATTATGATTTTCACACAGAAGTACATGTCAATTTATTACAGTCGTTAATCCAGGCCAATTTCCAGCACAGTGTAAAACTGCTGAAATGAAGCATGAGATTGTTATACACAGGTGCTCTGAATTTCTCAGATAAGTTGTTCCAAAACTAAGATCCCATGCAAGTTTTCATCTTGTCCCAGTTTCTGTGTAAGACAGAAATTACAGAAGAAAAGCAGGGGTTTGGAAATGAAAATGCTGACTTGTCTGGCTCTCTTTTAAGAGATATAAACATACTTTTTCAATCCCTAGAACTATCAAATGATCCTGTAGGTCCCTATCCAACCCAAAAGGAAACACGCTTAACCAAACCATGTAGTTCAAGAGTTCTGGCCCAAAAGATATGATTTTTTTCAACCTTACTTTTCTTCAGGAAACAGCAGCACATTGAACTTTCCAGAAATTAATTTTATTTGCAATCTCCCTATGGTTAATTATCAGCTATAAGAGTATGTGTTTGCTTCTAGGAGGTAGACCAATTAAAACAAATGCACTTTGTCATTAATTGGAAGCTTTAGAAGTTTTCAGAGTCAGGATACAGCTGAAGACAATACACAAATTTGGACAAATGCTATTTTACTCTTGATACAGAATTCTTAAACAGCAAAAAGGCTCTAGAGAATTTAAATAACATGCTATGAAAATACTAAATAATATTATTTACCTTATCTAGTTACTGTATTATTTACCTTATTTAATTACTGAAGGAATACCAAGTTACTGGAGGTACAGATCTTAGGATGAACCAAAAGTAACTCTGAAGGTCAGTACTTTTTAACAGAAGACACACAGTGATTCCTGCATTTACACTTCCTTTTGATATTCCTAGACTAAATAACAGTATAGAGGAATGATTATAAGCACAGACTTGCTGATTTTCATGTTTATGCTACCCTGTACTTTACCCTGAGTGTAAGCTATGGGGTTTAGAACTACAGCCTTGTTGCTGAACCACCAGCCCTAAAACTCTGCGAGAAAAAAAAAAAAATCTGTAAAAGATTCTGCAGAATATTTGTTACAAAATTTATTTATATACAAAATCCATGTTACAATTTAAAAAGCAAACTAGGAAAGAGATCCTTGCTCTCTGAAGTGCTACATTTACTGTGCAAACAGCTGTAACTGTGACTATTTCAGGCTATTTCAAAATTTTACTGCAGAGTGATGGGTATGCCCAAAATGACACTACTCTGGGGCTTGTCACCCAGAGAGAGTGCAAACCAACTTCAGTTTAGAATGGAACCACTTCCCTCTCCTTATTTCTCCTCCTGATAGGACTTAACAGCTGGATAACAGGCTGATTACCAAGAACACAGAACAAAATTACTACCACATTCAAGTGTAAAAGCAGAAGAATTACATAAACGGGTAAGAATAAATAAAAAGACAATAAAGCAAACACCACATACTAAGCAAAAGCGTTAGTATTTCTTTCCCCATGTCCTATTTCTTAAGAAAAATATATTATCAAAACAGCAAACTATCTAAAAAGAAAACCAGAAGCAGGTTAAGAATTAAAATAGACCACAACAGCTAACTTCTCTGTTCAAGTATGCTAAATAGAAAGGATTCCAAATTTTATTTTCATGATAGACAACAGTTTAGAACAATTGCTGTAAGCAACACTAAGTGGGAAGGAGAAACTGTTTTATGTAGCCTTTTAACATACAACTTTATAAGCAATTAAGTAACTATTAACAGTGTGAAATAGAGGATTATGTATTCCATTGTCATTAAATGACAGCATTCCTACAATGTTCTAAGACTGCTTATTAATACCGTAATATCTATTATTATCTAGCTTCATAAAAATCAAAGATGGTTTTCTTCCTTCAGCAAAACTAGGATATATCTGATCTAGTTTCTCTTTGCTTAAAGAATGCTTGTAATATCAGGGAAGATAACACCTTTATACCAGAAGCAAATCTGGAGAAGAGGGCAGAGGGAATTTATGTTTTCTAGACTAATATTTATGTAATTAATTTTTTGTAAAGAGCCATAAAATGTTCCCACAGTTGGTTGTAATATTTTTGGAGTTGTGTTTCTTTAAGGCAAAACTCAAAACCTTCTAAGGGGATTTGAAGTCCCCAAACAGATGTTTCAGGGTCTCATTACTTCCTCCCCACCTTGTTTGCTTTTATAAAGCAGAACTGATTAACATGGGTTGCTAGTGTCTGCTGCTCCACATGCTGAGTTACTAAATATTTTGGGAAAGTTTTCTACTGGGAAGATGTACGTTGATTCCATTTGAAATATATTTTCTACTCTGCTCGGTGAGGTTGAAAAGCTTATGTTGGAATGTAAGATACAGAGAGGAGAGAAATCCCATTAATACATTTATGATACAGGAAAGAGTAACAACAACAAAAGGAAAAGGTTTCTGTTCCAGACTCCTATGCCAACTTTCTTATTACTCTTATGTAGCTTTAATGAGCTCTCTGTTCTTCTTTTCCATATCTATAAATCCAGGAAACTCAAGAGTAACTTTAATACACTAAGCAATGTTTTTAAGGCATGGTAATTGTAGTGCACTAATTAGAGCTACCTGAACACCTTTCAGGATCTTGAAATAAACAATCCTTAAGTCCAGACCTTGGCTTTCACATAGAATTGATTATACACAGACTACAACTATGATGAAGTCAGACTCCTCCTTTCAACTTGAACTGAAATTAGCTTCTAGTACTCTAGAAGCCTGCTTGATGAGGTTTCCAGAGTTTTCTAAGGAAACACAGTATGTAGACCACAGAGTTGCAGAGAAAGCTAACTTTGTATACACCTAAATATTGCTTAGGCCATGGGCAACCTACGTGGTTAACAGAGATCAAACATCTACTTTGTACTTTGTTTGCCAAGACAACACAGATCAATGTACATTAACCTGTATGGCTTACAAGGAACTGAAAACAGAAAGAAGAAATACAATTTCTCTTCTCCTTCTAAATTTCTGGATAAATAGAAAATCTAGGATAGATCCAAAAGGAAAGCATTACTTTGGAAAAGTTTTACCAATGCTCTGAAGAGTCAAATCTAGCATACTGTATAACTTGACTGACAATGAGAAATACATTATATTATTGGGTTGCCCAATGGGTTGGAAGTGACTGGAAGTTCTCATTACACAATAGATTGCCCACGAAATTAGTTCATCTGAATTCAATTTCTGCAGTAAATTTAACAAAGCCATGACAACTTCATTATGGAAGCCAAAGACTGAAGGAATTGGAGACCAAATTCTCTCCTCTCACCAAGCAGTGAGCACTGCAGACTGAGTTCACAAACATGGGCATGCCAGTAAGTAGTTCTAAGTTGTAGCCCTTCCTTTCTTCCTTCCTCCTGCCCCACTTCCAACTGCTGCACCCTCATTAGACCAGCCATGAAAACCCACCACTCTCTGTGAAGGCCAAAATTTCTTAACATAATGCAGTGTTATCAGTTTATCTCTACAAATATACATGCACACCTTGAGAAAGACTAGCAATATCTGCAAGACAGATGTTCCTTAAACCAAGCAAGAAAGCATCCAAGCCAAAGTTCAATTCCACTTGATTTCAGGTCCAGGATTTAGTTCAGTTGGACCACAAAGAAACTAAACTGACAATATTCAGTACATACCAGCACAGGCAAGAGCTTGGGAAGGGAGCATTTGCACTTATTTTCGTTCCAGACAACAGGCAGCAGCATGCAGCAACAGGGCAGCCTACTCATAGAAAGCAACATTTATTTAGGTAAGGTGTTATTTTCCTTAGAAATAAACACACTTGGGGGCCTAGCATCTCTTTATACACTCTTTACAAGCCAACACTGCATCAGGTTACAGAGTCCATTCATATAATGTTTATAAGTTCTAGCGTTAATGCCATTAATGGTGCTCTGCTGTGGAGTGCAAGACAGATCAATGTAAATCTTTCGACTGGTTTGTGACAAGAAAACCCACTGGGCACAAGGTAAGGACTACCTTCTTTAACATTTAGATCAAGGGGAAAACAGTCCATGAAAGGAACTTTCTAGCCTTCTGTCTTTTCACAGCCCACGATTTGGTGGCAGTCCGTAAAAGTAGCAAGAGGGGAAAAAAAAATTCGCAAAAGAGTAGTAAAATTTAACTGCCCATAAACCAGAACTTTTCTCAACTTTTAGGTCAGGCGCCATGATGCTGTGAGATTCTGCCCCACTGCAGCAGTTGAGTGTTTCCAAAATGCCTTGAAAGAGTTTACAAGACCTTGAAATACAACCATTTTCACACCACCTATGGTGACTCTACTTAAATGCTTTCCCTTCTTAATGGCTCTTGGCGTTCCTGGTTTTTACTCCCAGCTGGATTAGAGAAGTCTATGCAAGCAAAAGAGTGTGGCCTACCTGCTGCAACAGCACTGGCCTGGAAACTTGGAGATCTTACTTTTAATCCTGGTTCTGTCACTTATTTATAAATAAAAGTTAGACATTTGTTAGATTTCTTGCTTTTACTTCAGCCTCTCAGCAGTATGTGTAATATTGACCTCAAAGAGATGTTGTGAGACTTAACCATTCTAAACATTTCAAATTTTGGGATGGATAGAAGAATAGAAAAAAATCCCAATAACTTTATCTTTTCATTTGCAAATAAAAACTTTAATAAAATATTTAGCTAAGTAACTGAAGCAACTGACTGCAGTAACTCTTTCCTAAAATGTACCTTCAACAGGGATACAAAAGATATTACAGTAAATATCTACAGCTCAGCTGTGCATCTGATAGCTCTGGACATGGAAGTGCATCCACAAGGCCTGCTCAAGTTATATGCCCTACTGTAATATAATCAAACATTTTCAAAGTTACTGAGACACAGCACATTATTTCCCATTGAAACTACTCAGATGGGTCCCAGACAACCTCTCCTCCCCCCAAACTATTGCCATTGGGCAACAGGATTAAATGGGCTACTGAGGTTCAAGATAAATTGAATTTTTGTAGGTTTGCCCTGTACTCAAGATGCATATGAATGTAGCTGATGTTATATAATAGTCAGATAGCAAACCTGAGCTCTCAAGAGCTCTACTACTGACCTCCCCTGGTAAAAGGGGACTGAAGAGAAGGTAAGTTACTCTTTCGGAGCAATATGTATTTTAGAAAACGTTTCCCAAGATAAATTTGGGGTTTAGACTGAGGAACTTATAGCCCCAAATTCCCACATTTTTCTGCTTATAAATTGTAATCTGCACCCTCTTTCTGTACTGTTTCATTATTCCTGCATCTGGTTCCCTGTTCTAACAACTTCCTTGCTGATCACACATACTACTTTTAGTATGCAGTTCTCCAGCAAAGATGGTACTAGCTTGTGTCAGCTAAAACCAGTGACATGTTTAGGTTTTTTACACAGGCTTACAAGAAAGCCTCAGAAAACTTTATACTATTAAGAACTAAACAGTATTTTGTTGTTTTTAGAAAATGGTAAGATTTTAGGATTAAAAAAGAATGCTTGATTGGTTTAGGACCCTTGGTGATATCACTCAATCGCATTCAACACACCTAAGGCTGGCTGGCCCACTCTCTCTGTAATCAGTAGAGGAAAAAATAGGGTGATTCAGACACAAATTTGGACCTCTGGTACCTTAAAATAACTTCCAATAAATCCATTCTTCTCTTAATAATGGATCATGAGAGGATAAAATAAGTGACTAGCTGTAGGTCATGGTCCTTCTTCCCCTTAAAGCTCTGCTTTCAATAGTGACCTGAAGTAGTCTCATTTTTCCCAGAGAGGCATGAAGATTTGAAATGCAAATCTAGGCTTCACAAATCTAGGTTACATTTTTCAAAAACAACTCATGTGTTTCAGCCTATG
Source organism: Pyrgilauda ruficollis (assembly GCF_017590135.1). NCBI lineage: Eukaryota > Metazoa > Chordata > Aves > Passeriformes > Passeridae > Pyrgilauda > Pyrgilauda ruficollis. Next base: position 11,335,172 of record NW_024512543.1, read on the forward strand.
AATAACAGTAAGAGAACTGTGCTCTGAAAAGTTTTCTCTCTTTTGGGGTGCCAGTACAATTACCTGAAACTGGAGGTAAACTCTTTAGAAATTGCAGTCTGAAAGCAAAAATTAGTTTCTTGACCCCATACATAGACTATGAAGAAATTTTAAAAGCTAATCCTTCAAAGCAATTAAATACTGGCAAAATCATGCTAACTTGCCTAAACCTGAAAAGTTTTCTGATTTTTATGTTTTTATAGAATATCAGATTAAAAGCATCTTTCAAATTCAATCTAAACTGGCTGTTGCATCTGTTTCTCACTGCAGACCTATCCAAAAAATGCAGTAGTGCAGGCAGTACATAAAGAGCGCTCAGAGTAACAGCATGTCACCTCTAAAGCTAGAAAATGGAGATAAGCAAGGAATTGAAGTTTTGGAGGCCCATGATCACTTCAAATAAAGACTAATCCATAATTCAGCATGGGAGTGATCTGAACCTCAAACCAGAGGTACCTCTGGAAAGGAAAAAAGAGGAATGAGCAGTAGACCAATGCAGGGCACGCACTGTTGTTTCCAGTTAACTAAGGTGTGCTCCTAATGTAATCTGACATCATTATTTTAACATTATTTCTGAACTTTCATTCCATGTTACTGAGTTATGCACAATTCTCAAGAAAAGCCCTGAGAGTACTCAATTAATCTATTTAACTTATACAAATTATATGAGTGGCCTATAGAGGAATATTCCTTAATTATAAGACACTTCAGCAGTATGAGCAAACAAAACAATAATTTGTATCACTACAGTCAAATATTTTAAGAAAGAGATTCTAGACAGACATTTGATGGTGCTGGTTTTTATTGTAATTCAGCTTCAAAAACAGTATCTTCAAAAGTGAAGCAGTAAGTTGATTTAATTCTTTGTCTCAATATTCTCTGCTGCAGTAATTTCAGCTATGAAACAAGTACATTTGCCTCCTTCAGATACAACAGAGAGTGAAAACTGAATCTTTCCATTATCCAAATTTCTTTTTTTCCTTTTTCTTTTTGAAGCTGCCAATTCATAAGGGGACAGAGGTCAGAGTTCGAAATGCTAATCTTACCCTTCAGATAGCAGCCACTTGGGAATAACTCACTTCTACTCACTCTCAGTTTTATTGCTGGAGACTACTTGCTGACTCTTAGAAAAGTTAAAAGAAAATGTTAGTGCAAGCTCAGATATTAAAACTTAGCCTCTTGCACTGCAGCCCTCCTCAGATGCTCCTCTTCGGTGCTTTGAAAAGAATCACATAAATTGCAGTAATCCACACATACAATACATACTGTGCATATACAAGAATGGTTCTTAGAAGCTTATCTGTTAACGTTAACATTTTCACCCTTGCTTCCACACTTTCACATAACTTTGGGAGTTTGAGAGAGTTTTTGATTTGTTTTAGGGGTGGCGGGTTTTGGAGGTTTTCTTGCTTTGGTGTTTCTAAGGTTTTCATCGTGTCCTGAAGAGCATTCTTCTGCTTATATACATGACACAAAAGAAGGTACTTTCAATAAAAGAGTTCTCATTCTCTCTCATTAAATGGCAAATTTTTTTATAGTTTTGAAATCCTGCATTACCTTTACCCTTAAAATACAGATTTCCACTATTCCTTGTCCTAGTAATAGCAACTTAATTCTAAAAATAGCAAGAACACAAGACTTGAATAGATAAAAATATCACTTAGCACTGGCGCTCTCCCTTTCCTCCATATATTTCTGCACCTCAAACTTGCTTCTTTGATTAATGAATATATCAACTTAACAACTCTGTTGCAGAAGGCAACATTGCACCAGCCAGGAAACCTGACTTACTGTCCTGGCACCCTACAAATCCACGGTCAAAATACTTTTCAGTCATGGAGCCAACAAACAGATACCAGCACTATGAGCAGCAAGGAACCCTCCCCATTCTCAGCTGTGGCTGGGAATACTGTTACAAAATATGGAGACAGAGCCAGCAAAGAAACCAGCAGGATACGAGGAAAAAACAACAAAACCTAAAAAAACCCCACAACCAAACAAAACCCCAAAGTTTCCTGCAGCATTTACAGCTTTTAAAACATGTGATATTAAAATATTATTATCATTGTCTGAATTCCCTTTGCTCCCAAAGAGCTTTCAGTTTGCCTTCCTATTTACAAGCAAATGGCATGTGTTGACACCATAGAAATAACACAGATGAAAAAGAGAAATAAATACTACTCTAGCTTCCAGATAAGCCATTATCTCTATATAGTCATCAATAATGATGTAAAGACACAAAAAATAGCCCACTCTCTTCCCTTCAGTTTCCAGGATTTTGCATGGCTCTCTAATTACCCAAATTTCACCAGGCCATTACTGTAAAGGAAGTGGCAGGCACACCTAACCTGGGGAATAGTCAAAATACTTGAACCTGTATCATCCTTATTATGATGTTTGTTCTCAACACACTCAACATAAAACCAGACCTACAGTGAGCTAGAACTGTGCTATCACTGATTCAACAGCAGTCAGGAAAATAACAGAAAACAAATATATATGTATGTAATTGCAGGGAACATTCAACTACTGCACGCCCAGAAGATTGGGGGTGGGAAGATGTTTTATCCACATTTCTTGACAAGTGATGGACAGCTCCTGAAACTGAAAGCAGTAGGTTTCTAGTCCTAGGGGTATTGCCTTCAAATATGTCTATGTTCTCAGGGTAGATCAGTTTTCCCTGCTGCAGGCATCCTGCTGAGAGGTGAGGTCCCAAGCAAAACACAGGAATCTGACTGCAAGTCTTTGAGGTGGCAGGAGCCAAGGGAGGTTCAAAGACAAGGCTGGCTGGTGGGCAGCACCTCTGAGTACTGCTGAGGTTAGAGGTTAGTAAAGCAGGAGCCACTGGCCAATAAAACAGTGTTTGGAGAGCCCACCCTATAGATAAATTGGGGATCTGTTTACACCTTTCCCAGCTTTCTGAGTTACACACACTGATGCTTCCCCACTGTGATCTTGTCCTGTGTCCACCAGCATCTCCCTTCCTTGGCAGCTGCCCTGCTCTCTGCTGGTTGGCTTTATAGCATAGCTAAAGGATGCTTGGAAACTTTTAATCAGCATCCAGCATCAAAAATAAATAAATAAAAGCACAACTGCTTTTATTTGTGTCAACTGCTGCAATAAGATCTGGCTTGTTTGAGATTTCCCATGACTGCTGTACTAATGCTGGGAGAATAGAAGCTTAAATTCCCTTGATTAGAGAAGCTAAACACAAGGCAAGCCCAGTGCCAATCACACACATGAAAGGACAGCTTTTTGAAGGATGAAAAAAAAATCTAGGTAAGGTTACCACCATATTATAGCTGTCAAAAATCAGCACATACCTCAGTTTCAGAGCTTAAGCTCTATACCAGGAAGAACTTGCCCTTTTGATGAAGGCATGCTTTGCTCAGTTTCCTGTAAGCTATACAGTTCTGTTTTATATAAGCACAAACATAGCACACATACCCCCATACACACAGTTCTCAACACTGGACAACTTTAACCACAGACACAACTGCCAGCGCTGCTTGAATACAAATACATCTTACTGACTTCTCTGAGGATAAAAGCTGAACCATGGCAGTCATGAGGTTTTTTCCGTATCTACTGGAAAAATTCCATTTAGGACATGGCACTGCTTTCTTCCTCCACATCTTAAAAATAACTGATCTTAGCTTGAGCTATATAAAAATACCCCATCCTTCATGGCTCAAACTGCACATCATGGCTATCTGATGAAATGGGGAAGGTGAATATTAACTGAAGGTTGTGATAATATTATCTGGTATCCACACCACAATGAAACAGGATGGAAAACAAATTTACATGAAAAAGAATCACTGAAAGACATCAACAAGAGTTATTTATTACTTCTTGGTAAACATCTGGAATAGCATGCTATTCTTTACTGTATGAAGCCAAACTTCTCTCTATGATTCCCTACTCCAACATTATCATCCTGGAATATGCACACCCTCTACAATCCTTCTGCCCATAGCATCTCTACAGAACCAAGTCACCAGAATTCAATGACAACTAATGCCAGCTGCCATTTTGATTTCTATAGAGCATTCAAAATTGTAGCTGATTAAAAAAAAAAAAAGGGAAAAGGAAGAAGCCAAACTCCAGATACAAAGTAAAGCATTTGAAAGCCAAGGGACACAACAGTATATTCCTAAAACAGCCCACTATTCAGGTTGCAAAAAAAAGCATAATTTTCCTGCCTCCAGGCATCTAAGAAACTATTCAATATATCTGCATAATTTACAGACAAAGATCAAAGGAAAATCTGGCTGAAGATTATCTAGCAGCAAATTGTTTCTATAGAAAACGTAAGACCTTTCTAATTTAAAAGCCAGATGTTCCTACTGTAAGGTACATTTGATACAGTCATTAAAACGGATCTAGATTTCTGAATTCCATTACTGGTATTATGATTTGACCTTATACAAGTTATTTACATATCTATCTACTCATCAGTAAAATGGATACAAAACCAAGGTGTACTTACTATTCTATTTAATACAATAGAATAGAATACTCACATGCAAACTACTACAGCAGCGCAGTTTATTTATGCTACATAGATAAATTCTGAAGTTGTAATACTTTCAATAATTAAAGAGGGTAAACAAAGCAAGCAGCTTTGATAAAGAATGTGATGTGCTACAGACTATGCAGCAGCAGAGGGAAGCACACAGTAACAAAGAAAGAGTGCAACACCAGGAGATATGCTTAATCATCCATCTGTCTGCAGCTAACTGCTTCATGTGCATGACAGGATATTTTCAAATATTCTTTCTAAAAGTACATGCCTTTCCAGTTTCTGGATCATCTGGTTTATCTGTAGTCTATTCAAGTTGTGTACAGCAATCTGCAAAGGGTATCCAAAAATCCACTGTGCAACATGATAAAGACTCTTAAAACACAGATTCTTAAAATCTAATCTGAAAAACAAAACAAAATTGTCTCAGAATAGCATTATTTTCCTCTTATAGTTAAGTTTAACCTTTTACTGTTTAGAAGCTGCCAATGTAGATACAAAAGCAGCCCAAATGCATCCTATAAAAATTATACATAGAGGTGCTGATTGGTCTTAAATTTCTGAGCTCTTTCTCAGAGATGCCACGAAGACAGTTTTCTTCATTCTGAAAAACAACAAGGCAGGACAGGCAAGAAGAAAAAAAATCTAGGATAAGGATACTCTCTGCAACAACTGAAGGGAGAGGGGAGCAATGAAGGTCTCATATATAAATGCCAAGGATTCTACAACTCCCATGGTGATCCTGGCAGTAAGCCAGGAAAAAGTTTTTTTCTTTCCTTTGCTGTTTGCAGCAACAAATCTTTCCTCTGGGGGAGGGGTGAGAGGGCTGGAACTAACTTCACTGCATCTGATAAGATGGCAAATTGTCCAGGCCTGACATTTATGGGGGACCCAGAGCTTCACTGAAGCACTCTGGGAGGATTAAAGCAGGGTTAGGCTCTGCAGTCGCACTCCTTAAAACGCTACAAATGGCAGACAGATGAAAGTTTTCTTAAATTTGATAATGATGATTCTACAGAACCCAGAGACAGAAGCTGTCCCCTGTCAGGGAAAGAACTGCAGCTGTACATTTAATATTCTCATTAAAAGGACTTGTAAAAGCCTAAGTATGCTCAAAGAGCATCTAGTGTCCAGATATTGAAATGAATTTCTGTTTAATTGGTTAACAAGAACTAAATCCCATCTCTTTCATGTCAGCTGCACCACCCACAGGAAAACTCCACCACCCATTTGCTTTAACTCTATCCAAGACCATTTCACTGCAAGAATGGGATGTTTCACACGCTGGCAGTGATTGCCTGGAGCCAGCAGAAAGGCTCATATAGCTGTCAGCAAGCTGATAAGAGTTGAAATTACTCTACAGAGCCCTCTTTAAAGAAGAGCCAAAGAAGCACATTAAATGAAAGGGAGGAGGGTCAGAAAAGCCAGCCACTCATGTTGTTTTAACGTGGCACTAAAACAAGTCATTGATTTATGCTTGTGTCTTCAGCTCTGTTTGACCTGGAGTCTGAACTTCTCTTCAGTTCAGGGCTGAGGCACATGGGATGTGCCCAAGAAAAACCGCAACAGCTTGTCCAGGTATTCCAGCTGTGGGAACAAACACTGCAAACTACATGTTTTCTATCCACAATTTTTTACCCTGAATTTACATCCTGTTTTAGCCTTTAATTGTCCATTCAGGCTAAAAACCACAAGAAGTTGTGATCGTCTAAAACTTCAATTAATGAAAAGCAAGAATGGTACATGGCCACTATTTGAGAGGGTACCTTCTGGGGCTTCAGTGAAGTGAATTACACATTCACCCAAAGAAGGAAACTATACACCACTTTCAAGAGTCTCCCACTGAAGTGTTTGGCAGCCAGTGAAGTCAAGATGCATTTTAAAAACCACTGATTATCTGACAGCGTTATTACACAAGGCAATATAATACTAAAGTCTTTTGCAAACATGAGTCCTGAAGCTGCCAGGTCTGACCAAATGGCCTTCTGTTCCCATATTCTCCCTCTGACAGAGCTCCACAGCAGGTACCTTAGGAACCCCCTCCCACAGACACAGCAGGCATAAGCCACCACTTCCTCAAAGTACTCTCCAGCTTCCAGAAGTCTGCAATGCAGGAACTTTTAAGCCAGAGGGTATATCTTTGCATTCATCTCTGACAGATTTTCCTTCTCTGGATGTCTTCATTCTGCCTTTTATGTCAATAAAACTCCTTCACTCACACAAAATTATGAAGCAGTGATTCTCACAGGCTACCTCTTAGTTCTGTGAGATCATCTCCTTTTTTTTAGACCAGATTCCAAATAATAAAAGTACTGTGAGACATCAAATGAAATTGTATCCAACAATGTACAGCCACATCCATTCACTTTTTTATTACCTTCTTATTTTTTAGTTCTGTATTATATTCCTGTTTCATCATCACCAATCATTCATTTTCAACATGAAGAGTGCTACACTATTTCATCAGTATTCTCTTGAAACTTTTGTTCACATTTGTTCTATCACATAATTTTCAAGATGGGAGAACCACACTGCATTCATGGTGCAGACATACAACAGATTTACATAGTGGCACAGTATTTTCCATCTCATTCTCTATCTCTTTTCTAGAAATTCTTTGTATTTTTTTAACATAACTGACTATGGAATTTATACTTGCACATAACTACTTATTACAGCTGTTAAGAATTCTTTCCCAAGAGACTGCAGCTAGTTGAGACGCCAAAAATGCCTACGAGAAGACTGTTTTAAATTGCATATATACCCCTTTGTACACTGAATTTAATTTATCACCTTATCATTTGGCCATTTTCTACCTGAATTTCTGTGGCCTAAGGTGTGTCAGTTCCAAATAAAACCTTTTCCAAAGCAGATAATTCATAATGGATAAATGCAAGTGGCTTTCTATGACTGTTAGCTGCAAAGCTGCAAAGCTTCTCATAAAAGGCCATGTTATTCTGGGGTACTTAACTCCTACACAGGTGCCCAGCTTCAGGGAATTTCTTATCTCCAACCTCTCCACTTCTCTGTAAGTTTGGCTGAAACTGGGCACTAACAGAAATCAGAAGAGAAATCAGCATGCACATTGTACGTGATCATACACACTTCCTTACAAAACCAGGATGAAAAGAATTCCTACACTTAAGAACACTCATCATCCTTGTGTCATCAGAGCACACAAAGTCATCCAGTCTTCCAGAACAGAATTCAGAAGTTTTATTTCTGGGAGATGGGGAGTGTTATAAAGTCAAACAAAGCCACCTTTTGAAAATAAACTCCTTACCTAAAATCTCTTCAGGGAGAAAGAATACCTAAATAAACAGAAGAATAAGTCTTCTATTCCCACTACATAGTACTTCTGTATTCTGATTCTATGCCTTAATGAGTCTATCTATGTTCTAAAAAAGTTAAAAGAGTTCTAACTATGTTGGTATTAAGTGAAGATAAATACTTACAAGATGCCTGTATATTCATATAGACGGGTTCACCTCACAAAAAGAGGGTGAAAAAAGCACAGCAGCTGAGATATAAGCTGAGGAAAACTTTCAGACTAGTTAAAGACACTTATATATCAACTACAGTGCTGAAACATGTTTCCAGAAACTAACAGGCTTGCAGAACAAAACCTTCAAAAAAACCCCAAAAAACTTGTTGCAAGGGAAACTATACAAGGCATGAGACAAGGTGATACCACCAAAGTTTTATTTTGTTTTATCTATTTCACTCTGCAGGAGCAAGACAAAATTTGAAATTTGCTCTGTATCATACAGGCCCTACTACATCTACTTCTTCCCCTCCACTTCTAGAATTTTGCTATTACATGGGTGCTAGTTAGAGGTGCAAATAAAATGAAAGCCTAGGATGCAGCATCAAGTCTGTGCAGCTAAGCTGCTTATCAACTTGCCTCTGGGCACTTCTGCCAGTGTTTCAGACTCCATATGGAACTGTTTGTGAGAGGGGGATGGATCAAGGAAGCTTCAAAGAAAATGAGAATGACAACATTACTGTAGAAAACAGACAAGACAGCAGTCCCAGAGATACGTAAGTTTCATCCAGACTGCTATTCATTTTAGCAGCTCAATCAGCAGGGGCTGGTTTTGATGGTCAAAATGTTACCGTTTATAAGAGCTATTATTATAATATCTATTATTTATTATTATATTATGCAAGAATCTGGTTTTCAGGGACATAGGCTGTAGCTGCAGTATTGAAAATATGTATCAATTTTTTGCAACTGTGTAGACCTGGCTACAAGCAGGGCAAGCATTCCCTTTTGTGAGAACAGACAGGAACTGGCAATTGCAGAGAGCAAACTGTTCTGCAAGTTTGAACAATAAAAGCGTAAGTCAATATAGCTGATCTCCAGAGATCTCAGTCCAATCAGGGATGATGTAGGACAGCAGAATTAATTTTGATTTCCCACACTAAAGCTTTGCTTAAACTAATGAATCTTTATATGCATGGAGAAAATTTTACTCATTAAAAGCAGACAATCTGAAAAAAATTATATACAGGTATATGTAGGTGTGTGCTTATATGTTTATGTCAACATTTTGAGCTTTATGTGTGATCTCCAGAGAATCTCCTGTGATAAAACATTGCAAAAAATTCCAAAATAATCAAAAAAGAAAACTGGCAAGCTAACATTTACAGTAATCTTTGTTTTACTTTTGATGTTTTCCAAATAAGGATAAGATTTATATCATAAGACAACCACTGAAACCAATGCAGTTGGACAGCAAGGCTCCAATCCCACAAAGGTTATCAGACCCAAAAAGTCTGATAAATGCATGCTTCAGCAAGGAGAAACTCAGAGCAAGGATTTGTTGTATTTACCTAGAAAAAGATGATCTCAACCATATATGTCAGGTTACTGGTAGTCCACACAGTTCCAGTCATTAAGTACTTTTCACTGTACTAGATGGCTAAAACACAAAACACCTATCAGCAAGGGAATTTCAGAGACACTTACACAGGGATTTTGCCTTGTAAATAAGGCTGACAGGACATGAAATGCATGGATAACATGTTTAAGTATCCTCAATACAGAAACAGAAATAATTCACAAAGATGAAAGACCGACCTCATGAGTTCATCCCGTTACTTTCCCAATCAAAACACAGTAAAAGCAACAAGATGTGAGAAGAAGCTTTAGAAAAACACAGCACACCTTCAGTCAATAGAATCACATTTTCCAATGATGTTCAGTGATGTTTTAACCCAATGACTATTGCAAACCATGTGTAATCCAACAAAATTCACCCTGAACAGAGACCATATCTGTGTTATGAGCACTAAAATATAATCTAAGCTAATTTTATAGAGTCACATGTAATGTAGATAATGTATATACCATCCAAATTAAGGGGGTTGATTTGTTTGGTTCTGAATGTTTAGGGGGTTTGCTCCTTTGTCTTTATTTTGTTGGCTTTTTTTTTTTTTTACAGATGAGTTGCCTGATTTCATACTTTAGTGTTTAACATGTCCATAATGTCATATGCATTGTCCATAGCTGGAGAACACTGAAATGATTATTTTACATTATCAGTGAAATAGTCAACAAAAAAGTTATTGCACACTTTGACAGACTATTATTATCAGTTTGAAAGTTTTATTAGGCACAACTCCCTAGTGTTGACATCTCTAAACCAAAAATCACATCTCTAGGAGTTGTAACACCAAGGTTACTTTCTCACCGCCTGGTTTTGGTGGCACATTGGTGCTGCCAGCAGGCCCCATCAAAATGGTTCATTTGTGTGAAGGCACTAAAGAGAAAGGAGACCCCTGATGGCTGCTGTGGTATTTGCAGACTCAGAACAGAGTGAAGTGAAGCGGGCAAATCACGTGTGAAAGATATTTACATCTAAATTTGAGTCTATTTTCTCCCCATATATCAGTATTATTATACACTGTGCAGCTTTCAGCACTGCCTAAGTAGAAATAACTAGAGTTACATTCTAAAAAAATGTCTTGGGTCAGTTTTTACAAAGGCCACGCAAAGGACCACTTTGTCACTAAGGTTGTGTAAGGGAATTTCAGACACGTGACTTCACAATTCTTGCAGAAATTTGACTACAGAAATTCCATGCATCTTGAAAAGTCACTTGAAGGAAAAGTCACTTGAAATCAGATAGTTAACTTTTTTCTTAAATACCTAGCTCTTACTTCCTCTATGATTTTCCTGATGAGGAACTGAGGCAGTGATAAGAGTACCATCTTACCTTGTAACAATATATGCTCAGGTACAATAAGATGTCAAGGATGAAATATCCTAGATACAAGTGTACATTACATGTTAATATCCTCTTTGCTGGCCTGACAGTTCATGGTCTCAGCTCTTGCAGTCACCAAATAAGAAAAATCTCTCTCTCTGAGGAATTGTCAATGTAGATAAAATATTTAAATATTTTGGACTTAATGCTTCCTTCACGTTTTAAGTGACTAAAATTTTACTACAAACCAAAGTTTCCTTTGAAATAAACACAGACTCTTGAACTTTTTTATTACAATTTAAATACCATGTAGAAGAATTAAACAAATATACGCCGTGATTTCATCAGAAATATCTTAATAGAGGTCAGTAGGCAATACACTCAAGAAGAGCTTCCATCCCACTGAAAAGTGATGGCAAATGCAGATGTTTAGCATAAAGAAAGAACAGGGTCAAATAATAAAAATATTAACATGAGAGTACAGTGGATATTTCTTCATTCCACCAGCTTTCAGAGCAAGGCAGATGTATGAACCTACTCTCCAACTGTAGAGCAAGGAAAATAATTTGACCATGGTACATTGCTTTACCTGTCTTTGCATCTCTTCAATCTGTCGCTGGGGGATACTTTGCAGAATACTGTACATTTCAGGCATCTTCTCTTCAGGGATGACAACAGAAGCCCTAAAGCAAAGAAAAGAAAACGTATGGCAAGGTGAGAAGAAAGAAATTCTACACTCAAAGAAGTTTTCCAAAAGAGGTTTTCATTAAAAGACTGCTTTTCCACCCAGAATCTTGTCCTATTTTAACAAGACATATTCAAAAGACATAAACAAAAAGAAGCAGTCTTTCAGTGTAACAAAATACTCCACAGAAGCTCCTTCCCAACACCAGCCAGTCTGCCCATCGATAATGCCACCAAAGTCTCTAGACTAATCTGTCCAGACAATCAAATAACTATGGAAAGGACAGAGATTCAGAAATCCTGAATTCTCATCTCTGGATTGCCACTGACTTGCTGTCAGCAGAGATTTTTGGAATAAACAAACAGTAATAGCATATACAGTGTTACACATAAAACAAATAATTTTTGTACATATTATCCCTATCCCAAGATCATGTAACTGGGCAGAGTGCATAGAAAAATAATCTAAACTCCTAACAGTGTACTCAGTTACAAAGTAATGTTATCTTTCCATCTCAGATAAACTTGGGAATCATGGTGCAATACAGAGAATTAGCATTTCTGTGATGCAATATTTAGTATGTATTTTCCTTAAAAGAGCCTGAATGGAGACCAGTCCTCACTGAATTCAAGCACAAGATTATACAGCAAATCTCTTTTAGAAGAAAAAGCAATTGGCTACAGGATAATCAAATGCTCTGTCATATTTGTCTCATTTATTTTCCTCTTCTCTTTCTGACACATAATAGACCAAGGGCAAAGACAGTGTGCATCTTACTCTGTATTTCATTTCCTGTAACCCACAGTACACTCAACTTATCACACAGATTTGATTCAAATCACTAAGGCAGTGAAGTATCTCAGGCAGTGGCTCAATGTACAACAGTGAGGGTACAGACCTCTTCCAGTCCAGAACCTCAGAGAAAGGTAAAATGTAGGAGTCAGCAATGATGACTGGGACACAGCCAGCTTGAAGAACATCACTCAGCACAGCCTGTCCCAGGCGAGCTCCACGTAGAACAACACAGAACGTAGATTCCTGTCAACAAATGGTATCCAACACACAGATGAGGAAAAAAAGGAAATGTTATATTTGCATTGTGTGTATGTATATATGCATTATATAAAAAAAAAAAAAAAAAAAACACCCCAAAAAACAGGTCAAAAGGAAAACCGAGTTGCTCTGTGCAATCAGCATATTCTGAATAATTAGCTAATTCAAAATAATTTTACAACTTTATCTTCCAGAGGCTAAGAAAAATATCATAAGTGGAGGAATGAGAAATGGACTGGTAGGACAATTCTGAGCTTTATTTTAATGGCCAAATTTTAGAATTCAGTTGAGAAAACTCAAGGATAAAAATAAGTTTAAAACATTTCAAAGGTTTGGCACAACAAGATGAGCAACAATTAAGATAAACCTATTTGAGTATAAACTGTATGGAGCCAACTTAATTTTCTTCTGTTATAAGGCAGTGCAGCTCTATGGATAGCAGGGAAGTATCAGATTTCGTATCTCAAGTCACTTGACATGTTTGGAAGCATTTTCACATGCAAATTAAGAAATCAGGAGCTAGATAAAGCCCTTATAGGCTCCACAGTTACAGAAACTCCAGTTACAGAACTCCAAGTATAAAGTAGTTAGCAGTAGCTCACAAGTAAAGCAGGGATGGACCAAGTAATCTTTCCTAAGTGCAACAGCATTCAATGTGTCCCTCAGTTAACTGAGTAGCAGAATCAAGACCATACTTATTAGACCTCACAATAGCTATGATTTTGTAGGATTAGCAGGTATAATGGATACCAGGATTAGACTTTGACATCATATGCATAAATCAACTAAGAAATACGGATACATATAGAATTCAACACTTAGAGAAAAATAGCAAACTGCACAAATACAAAGCATGAAGTAACTGGCTAAGATTTGCACTTTGCAGAAGAGGGAGCTCCCTACAAAAGAACAGGCAAAGAAAAATATTCATGGGACAGAAATGTGGTACTGTTGATAAAACAAATCACTCCACCCACAGGTAATATTACAGTCCAAAAAGACATAAAATTGAAGAAATCTGAAGGATTCACTGACTCTTCACCGTAACAAAAGACCTCAGACAGAGCAGGGTTCAGTCTTGGGCAATGCACTTCCAGTGGTAAGTAAGGGATGATTACTTACCTTGACAGTACAATCTACAAGGAAGGATTGACTCTATCAATGGTACTTATTCTGTAGGAATGAGGGCAGGAGGAAGGGAGCTTCAAAGATAAAAAAAGCTGTCACAGAGAAGAGTATAACCCATTTACTCATGTCCACAACACCCAAGGCAAAATGCCATGAGCTCAGCCTCCAGCAGAGAGGACTTCTTGACTATGCTACACTCACCCTGTATTTAGGGATTTTGGTTCTCACTGCCACTGAGGAATCTTGCTACAGATTCAAGATCTCAAAATAAATGCTAGTAGAGTTCAGCTACACAACAGGGAAAATCCCAAGTCAGTATTATCCCTAAGTTTAAGAAAGAAAAATTATGAAGTTGATATAGGGATTCCCACAGATAAGAAAACATTTTTCCAGCTTGTTTTCCATGGCCTGAAGAAAAGGAGCCAGAATGCTCAGCAGGGCAGCAAAACATCAAGATGGAACTAGGAAATACAAGGGGTTTTGCTGGCTCTTCACTTGTTTCCTGATGCAATCATAAGATCTGTGTTCATATCCATAGTGTACTAAGAGCCTTGAAAACCTCATCCAAGAGAAGCTTCCTGCAAACAGGAAGCATTAACAACCCAGAAGTCCAAGAGTCTGCTAGTAAGATGTCTGTAAAGGCAGTCCTGGAAAGGATGAACTGTGATCCAAGTCCTCCTTCCCCCACTCTTAAGACAGGAAGAGAAGGAAAAGAAGGATGTGGGGAATGGAAGGAGCTGAGAAAATGAACACACATTTTAACCACTGACTCACTAGATCACACAGCAGCAGGTGGAAAAGACTAGTAAGGTCTGGGAGAGACAAAAAAGGAAGGAAAAAAAAGCCCAGATGTGGACACACATGCTCATCTGCCCAGATAACCATTCTTCCTGTCTAGACAAAGGTTACTATAAATACATCTCCTCACATCACCACTGTTATCAGCCAGACATTCCAAAGGGAAATGCAGGGGAAAGTATTTTAACAATCTCGGCATGTGCCAGCTCTCTTCAGAGTTATAAAATCATATATAGCAACATATAGATACAGATTCCCTGACTTGCCATCCTTTAGCAATTCAGTCTGTATTTAAAGAAATAAAGCAAAAAAGTTTTTTTTTTTTTATTCAAAGTTGAGGACTCACAGTGACCCTTCCCTCCCTCTCCTACTCCTCCACAGGGAATTTTAAACATATTTCCTACGAAACATAACAGGAGGGGTGGAAACTTTGCCTTTCCTCAGCTTGTTTGTTATTTTACCATCATTTGCTGAAGTTCAAAGACAGATTATATGCTGGTGGCCACAGACAGAGCACAGTGGCCTATGGCATAACTCACTTCACCACACTGCATGCCAAAGCACCTCTGTTAGTGAATTGCCAAGAGACACAGGGGTCTGAGAACACTATCTAGCTCGATCTTCACTGACACATCAAAAGGCCTCTGGAAATTGGGCCAAGGCCATGAAACACATTTCACCTAGATGTTTTCATAGCTGCATGCTGACAAGCCTTCTAGCTCAGTCTGTCATATCTACACAAATAGTTTTGTACAATTTAACTACTAAGTTGCATACAAAAAATGTAATCTGACTAACTCGACTTAAATGTAACACTCTTGCTGTTTAAAGTTCATTTTAATCTTCTATCCAATTGACAAAGCCATCTTCAGCTCCAAGCTTCATCTAGCAAGGCCTGGATTGTCATAGCTGAGAAATTAATTCCAAATTCATGCCTGCTGAAAGCCCTTTTGCCAGCTATTTTGGAAGGTGTAAATTCCAATGTTCCTCTCCAGTTTTGAAGTGAGCAACTTTATCTGCCTCCTAAAGTTTTTCCTCCCGTTCCTCCATTTTAGCATCTCATTGCTGCTGGATTTTGCAGTATCTTCAGTGTAATTTTTTTAAGTTTACATGACACTGTCTTGTGTTACTAAACCAGCATGACAAGTCTCATATAAACATAGTCTGCATATAAGTTTGAGTACATAGTTTTTGGCCCTCTTAAAAATAAGGATGAAGTTAGGATATAATACTCAAGGTAACATAAAAAATTATGCAGTTTTAAAACATCCAGCACATTAATTAAATACAAGGAAGTACCCTACCACTGCTAAAGAGGAGCAGAATCCCAGCTAAGACAGACACCGCTGGGAAGAGGAGTCTGCAGGAGAGACAGCCTTACCTGAAGCACCTGAGGATAATCAAAGACTTGATTCTTGTAGCAGCGTTTGCGAACAGCAGGGACCCCATCTGACAGGTTTGAGCATTTGTCCAGGACCAGCACTGACTCCCCATTCTCAGCCTGAAGAGCCTCCAGTTCCAAGCGGTATTCTGGGTGCAGAGCCATCTGAGATGACAGAATGAAATACCTGCGAGGGCTGAAAAACACAGCCAGGTCACCTGACAGCATGGCAACTTTACTTCCAAGATGCTAAGAACACATTTCCTTTCATTCTGGAGAAGCAGAGCATTAACTAAATGTGGACATGCTACCAAGACCATATTTTCAGGCAGCACTGGAAAGTGTAAAGATGAAACATAATTAAGTCTGGGATAGTAAGTGGCTCAACATTATCTACAATTCTGACTAAATTTGTACTTGGTAAGAGTGCTTATTACATTAGAATAGGCACTTGCATTATAACTTCTGTTATAAACTTAAAGAAACATTATTTAGCTGCATTTTAAATCAGCGTGCTACTGATGCCAGGATTTTACTTTTGTTCAGTGGTTGTGT
Organism: Pyrgilauda ruficollis; assembly: GCF_017590135.1. Classification (NCBI taxonomy): domain Eukaryota; kingdom Metazoa; phylum Chordata; class Aves; order Passeriformes; family Passeridae; genus Pyrgilauda; species Pyrgilauda ruficollis. The sequence continues at coordinate 11,351,548 of NW_024512543.1, forward strand.
ACTAAAACAAAGTAGATAGGACACTGAGTGCTTCTAGTTTCTCCTCCCATATATGTTCTCATGAATTTTAATTGAGAAAAGATGTTGAACTGACAACTCAGTATTTAGCTTATTTAGTCTTGATATGGTGACAGCAGCAATAGCACAAGCTCATCATTTTAACTGTGATTCAGTTCTGTCCCTTGGGGCAATATAGAGGCAACATTTCCAAGGAAAAGTTGAAGGTCATGATGTATGTTGTCCCATACACTCTCAACTCCTACCATGCTCCAAAACCGTAAATATTTAAAATGTGCTGAACATTTTAAATACTGACATGTTTAAAAACACTAATTAACACTAGAGGTAAACCATACAGGAATACAAGCTCAAATTAGGTGCTTGCTGCTTAAAAAAGTTATACTAATACTGGAAAATAGCATGGCATATAATTGTTATACCCATCTACTTGAGTTTCCTTTTAAAACAGGTCAGCTAAAGTCAGACTGCTCCAACCACTCCCCAGTGAAAGGAACACACATAGTGAGTGAGTGCCCTCATGCTGCCAAAAGAACACAGGAAGCACGAGCCCTGTACTTAGGATTCCAGTTCTACTCCACGTGATGCTATCTTTAATTTACAGCTCTGAAAACACACAAACACACACACTTTATAAAGTCAGACCTCTCCTGCTGCTCTTCTCACCTCTTCTACTCATTTTCATGCTGGTCACTTTAGTTGCTCCAATTAACAGATGCATAGTATTTTTTTAAAACATTCTTTCTCACAAGTTTCCAGCTGCTACCAACTTGCTACCAGCAGAAGTGGATTTTAAGCAATCCAATTAAAAAGGCAAATAAATCAAACCCCCTCAGTTGAGCTCTGTAAGAGGCCTTAAAAAAGGAAAGAATGATACAGATGAGTGATAATAAATGCATACAACCAGCTAAAAAAAATGTAGGTTTGTTTGTGTACACATTTTAAAGCAAATTTTGCCTTGAAACTGTTATCACTCTGACACTCAAAATCTAGCTTATCAAACATTGCTACAAAAGAAAGAACATGCCATCTTCCAAGAAATAACACACAAACATAATGTGATGAAATTATTTATCCCAAGCAAGCCTGGATTCTGGGTGGTGTGTCCACGTCCCACCCCTCCTGCAAAGAGCAGTTGAGGCTGGGAACTCGTCTCACCAGTAACGCTGACTGGCCGCTGGATGGCACTCCGGACAGCAGGCTGCCCGACACAATTTAAAAAAAAATTAAAAAAGGCTTTGAGAAACATAATTTCTTTACTGAACACAAGACTTACTTCTCTTATTCGACCCAAAACCAGACACAGAGTTTATCTGACTACATGGACATGAACAATATAACTGCTTCTCTCTTTACAACTGGTTCTATACATGCTGGAGCCTATCATCACATTCCTGCTCTCCAGACAGAAACACAAGGCATGCTTTCACTCTGTCACAAGGTAGTAACACTTGAGACCTACAAACAATCAACTGCGATACAACCAGATGCCACCTCCTGTCCAGGGCCAAGGGCATCACAAGCAGGGACACAAAGGGTGTGAGCAAAGTAAACACTGCTGCACAAGTTTGTCCTAATTGACTGCATTACTGTACTTGCAGCAGCCAAGAGCAACAGCAAGAGCACTGCCCTTACCAGAAAAGACAACTGAACCCAAAGACTGATAACTTTTGTGTCCAACAGAGACTGCACCATTTCAATCAGTTTTCAATTTTGAAAATTCATATTCTCTACAGAACGCTGTAAGAAGGACCTAAGAAGGACCTTTCTGCATTTGTAAACTTGATGTTCACAATGAGCAGACAGACCATTGATCCCCATTGCCTCTGTCTGCCCATCTTTTAAGCTGTAACAGAGGTAAGACCTTGTTACAGTTAAACTTTTTCAGCTGTGTAATTAGAAGATTTATGAAATATAAAAAGAACAACCTTCCATAATCAGTTAAAACATGTCTTCCAGACTTCCACCTTCTCTTGTTCTGAAGACAAGAACAGATTAGAGAAGCCACCATTGCCAGGGTAGTTCATTTCAATGGTTAATTCATGCTCTGAGAAAATCAGTGCTTTATTTTCCAACTGTCTTGCTTTACTTCCAACTACAAGATTCAGGGAGGGGAGGGCTGTCTTGTTTATATCTTACTCCATTACTTTAAAAAAAAAAGAAACAAATAAAACCAGTATTCTAAGCTCCAGATGTATGTATTCCCATAATCACACATACAAGTTTTTATCCTTCTTTTTTATGAGCTTAATGACAGGTCATGGGCAAATGGTGGGTGTTACATCAGGCTGGCGATCTGTCACAGTGAGGTTCCTCAGGGCTCCAGCTTAGGGCCTGAGCTCTTCCAGGTCTTCATAAACAACTTGGACACAGGACTGGAAGGGATACTAAGTAAGTTTGTCAACATCAAAAAACTGTGAGAAGCTGTTGGCTCCCTTGAAGGCAGAGAAGCCCTGCAGAGAGATCTCCACAAATCAAAGGGCTGGGCAACCACCAACAGCATGAAGTTTACCAAAGACAAGTGCCAGGCTGTACCTGGGACAGGCCAAACCTGGCTGTATGGACAGACTGGGAAACAAGAGGCTGGAGAGCAGCCCTGTGGAAAGAGACCTGGGAGTCCGGGTTGATGGCAAGCTGAATATGAGTCAGCAGTGCCCTGGCAGCCAGGAGGGCCAGCCGTGTCCTGGGGGTCCGGGTTGATGGCAAGCTGAATGAGTCAGCAGTGCCCTGGCAGCCAGGAGGGCCAGCCGTGTCCTGGGGTGCATAGGGAAGTTGGTCAAACGAGGGGATTGTCCCTCTCTGAGTCCTCTGCAGTTTTGGGCACCACAATATCAGAAAAGTATAACACTATTAGAGGGAGCAGTTGGCAATTGAACCAAGACCATCACCACTGGAACCACTAGCACTGAAAGCATCATCTACTTTAATAGCAAGAGCTGTTAAAAACAACTTTTACAAAATTGCCCAAGGTCACCATAAAGTTAGTAGCTATATTTGTTTTTCATAATCATCAATACAAAATATGATAAAAAATATACTTTGCCCAATTCATGGGAATTACTTTACCCTGGTCCTCTTTCTGGCAGATCTACTTCTCCTGACAGTGGGCTGTAAACAGGAATACTGACATCGTAGCCTTGCCGGTAAGTCCAAGTGGAGAAGCCTCCACCAGCCAACAGAGCTCTGGAAAATACAAGAAAGTAAGTTTAAACTGAGAATGTATAGCATTGAAACTCCAGTGATTCACTGCTTGTCATTACCAGAAGAAGAAGGTACATGTTCTGAGATAAGCTTTTCCCTCAGCATTTGTCAGCGGCATGTTTTCATGCTGGTTTTAGGTTTAGTTGTTGTCATCCCTGTTTACTGCTAAATTGGATCTAGTCACCAACACAGTGCTTACAATTGTGCATGATCATTGAGGAATGGACCATTTTTGCATTAATATAGGGAAATCTAATATATTGCTGTCACTGTTGCAATTTGCAAGCTTACATATCCTAAGACAATTTTAATCTGAAGAATTACATTTTGAATTATTTATACTAGTTAAGATATTCCTTGATGCCTGTACTAAAATTGGGTATAGCACAACTTTCAAAGCTTTATTTCAGATACAAATCACAGTATAGTAACAGTATTTTACCATCTTACAGTGACTTTGGATGTCTCAGGATGGAAAACAAAATGAAATTATTTGCAACTATATTTTCAAAGTTATCATACTAGTGAAATTTATTTCATTTTTATATTACACAAAAATTCTATCAACAGAAAACATGAAAACAAGAAATCCGTATGTTATGACACTAAGTTCCAACAGTAGAGGTTGCTTGTGACACTATATGCTATACAGCATGGGAATAATCAAGGACCTGATAAATTAAAATGCAATTCAACCTTCCAACAGGATGACCCGCATTGTGCCTTTTTCTACATGGGACAACTTTTTGTCACACAGAAGTGCTTTAAGAAAGAGAAGAGAACAATGTGTATAGAAGAAAGTAGTATATTACATACAATTCCAGAAGAAAAAAAGGTTTGCTACTATCTCCTATCACAAACCAAGCCTCTTTGAAATATGCTAGTAGAGGACAACAGTTTTTCTGTTGCCATTTCACGTCCATTGACCAGGTGGCATCAGAAACACATAAACCTAGTTCCCAATGAAGCTCAGATTCAGCTTCTTTTGTGAGACTTCTCAAAGAGCTTATCAAACTTTCAGTCCTTCATCACTCAACAGGAGGGTGTGCTATACTTTTAGCTGCTTCTGGGATACTGGTTCTGCTTAAGGTACCATATTTCTCAATTCCAGTTGGGCTCCTTCTCTGTGGAAAGGAGAAGGACACAAATACATTACTAGACAAGGCAGTAAAGAAAGGATCTTGAGGAGTTGTACCCATTGTTGCAGCTATGATTACAGTGAGAAGCCTTACTGTCACAGTTCAGGTCAGAGCAGGCACAGGGCTCGGTAATCAGGACACACACAGGAACAAAAAGTCAACATGAGACTGGAAGAGGCACCAACAATCCGTTAGCTAATATTCTTCTTTTCAGATATCACTGAATGAAATCCTTGGTAAGGTGTTTGGAGCAGTTTTCCACAAATGTTAGACAAGAGATAACCATTATACCAAATTATCACCCAAGGTTTTTTCCCATCAGAACAACACTCAGTATGTTGTACCTGTTCTAATCCGCATCAGATGCCCCACAGGATACTTCACTTCCTGCTCTGACCTGCAGCACAATTGTTCAGTGTTCAAACACCATAATCATACTTTGCCATAAATGTGACTCTTCATTCAGAGCACAAACTATGATAGGAACAAAAATCAGCTTGAGAACCAGATGATAAATTAAGTACATGCTGAGTTTACATTCCAAATAATTTCTAATTCCTTTCCAATGTCACCCATCCCCCTGCTTTTGGTGACATGTACAACACTGCTATGACTAGATCTCACAGTTGAAGCTGCATGTTCTGTGTCTTATCCATATTAATTCAGTTACAAGAAGAGAGAAAAAAATTGGCTTAAGTGTTACTGTTCTTGCACTTTATATCTCCCTTCTCTTTTTTAAGACCCCTCCCCCCAAACTGGGAAACCAGAACCAGATTGTTTTAATAGGATCCAGTGAAAACACGACAGCACCTCATCAGCCTTGAGAAAGCAGGTGTGTGTCATGCAGACTTTTACCTAAATAAATCCACAAGGAACCAACACCAGTTAAGTAACTCCACTTGGACTTTCATTGTACAGTGCATTAAGAGAGTAGGGATATTAACTCCTAACGTACTCAAAACAAATAATCTTTAAATTGCACTGATCAGCAAGGAATGACTGTCCCTGAGCAACTTTTCACCACTTTTCAAATATTGATCCTTCTTTCTCCCCATGAAGTGCTCCAGCTGGCCTGTACTCTAAATGTTTCTGTCCAACTGCCATCTGCAGTAGCTTTCTGCCAAACTTCACAAGTCACTGAACCCAATTCACGGACTGAAACAGAAATAAATAAAAAGTATCTTAGTTCATAAATTCAATTCTACAGCACCAGAATTTCTTTTCAAAAGAAATCCTTTCAACCTCATCATTGTACTGAATCCAACAGCACTAATTAACAGACAATATAGAGCTTATCTTTTAAGTTTTATGGCAAGAGATTATATATGTTAAGGCAGCTAATTCTAGCACCATAAACTCCATGCCCACAAGGCAAACTTTCACCTTTGAAACTATGAAGTAAAGCACTTCTACACTGTCTTTGGAAATTTGATTTAAAGATTTAATAAACAAACAACCCCTTAGTGAAGTACCTTAGCCAAGAACTTTTCCAGATGTAAAATTATTATATAAGTGAACTGCCCCCTGTGTATAAGGTCTTACTCTATCTGGATCAATAGTCTGCAGCAAATTAATGGAACACAAGTCTATTAAACTTCATGATCCACTACAGTTCAACTGTGTATGATGTCTCAAACATGTTGATGAGAAGGCAGGCCACACTCCTCTGCAAATTTCACAAATATTACCTGTGGATTTCACAAGTGATCCACAAATTCCCACAAATGAAGTTCTTCTGGAGTTGTCACGGTACAGTTCAGATAAGTCATTCAAAACCAACTGAACTCTGCCAGCATGCCTTTATTTTGGCCAGCAGATTCTCACCCTGTGATGCTACAAACAACTGTCTTTCACGCTGGGTTAACTACCATTCCTAACACCTTTAGATATTCTCAAATTAAGAAAACACACCCATGTTGCTTGTTCCCTTAGACATGAACTAAGAACTCCAAAGGTCTCCAAAATCATACTGAAAGCTCATACTGCATCACTCAGGCCTCTCCAGGACTAGGTTCACACTCCCAGCTTCTTTCACAGGCCCCTTGTCTTCGCACCTGAGACCTGTAGAATAGGCTCTGTACATCAGACAGTCCAACTGCTGACTGCCTACAAAAAGCAATGTCCATTTTACTTCCATCCCAAGCACTGTTACTGCCCCTCTTATGTATTATAGCTCATGATGATACAGCTGTGGACTGAGTCAGATTGGCAAACTACAACAGCTGAATGCCAAAAAACACTTTCGTTTTTTACTTAAATTACTCAGTTTCCCATGTTAGCATGACAAATACTTAGGAGAAACACCTACCAAAATAAGAGGTTTCCTGCCTGCTAAGCCAAGGCATGCAAGGCCAAATGTAAAGGGAGATTTGAGATCAAAAAGTAAAAATAAAAAGTTCTGCAGCATATCTACTACTTTCAGCTAATAAATTCAATTCTTTGATAGACACATGTATCCACAAACATGCAGTCCATTCCACTGTCAAATGAAAATTCTCCTTAAGTATAAATCTAAGATAACAAATGCAAGTATTTACTGACAGATTAACAGACTTGTTTACTTGAGACTGATGCTTGACTGCCCTCTCCAGGCTAATCCATACATAAAACATTTTTCATACAGAGAAGGAAAAAACTAAAGCCTTATTTCACAGTGATGTAATTATAATGAGCAAATTCACTCTTTAAGCATGTGCAGAAAAAAAAATCTGTTCTGGTACTGGAGGATGTTTTAAATTGTCTTTGCTGAAAAGAAATCAAGATAACTTCACAGACAACGACCTTAGCAAAGATCTCAAAAGTCTCAGGCAAGATTTGAACATTTGGCAGAAGAAAGTTAACTTTGACCTTCAGAAAAAGCACTGGTTACAATGGACCTAACTCAGCAGAACTAAGCACACACAGGCTGACATATTAGAAACATCTTCACCAACAGTATCACCTTCCTCTTATTCCAATTCTCTTTGCATTACAACCTCCTTTCCTCTTCCAAAACTAAACTATCCTGCAAGTGAAAATTGAGATCAGAATGTATGCCTTTTAAGTTCCTGGCAAATATTTTAAAGCACACTTGTCAGAGAATAATTAAGAGCATTTGTCCAATTACTAATACAGTCTAATTTGAAGATAACAAAAACCAATGAAATTCAGCATAGTTTTGTCAAGCAGAATAGCTGCTTTAAAATGTCCTTGAAGCACTAATAGAAGTGACTTCTATTAAAAAGCTGCTGCTACAATCATCTTTGAATTTCCAATTTGCATCAAATGGGACATTCTGTAAAGCATTCATAATCGGTTATACACCAGATCAAGATTCTCCACCCTTACAGCAAGTCCAAGAGTTAAAAGCAAACTATCAGCCACATCCCTTATAAATTTAAGGATGGGGCTAAACTGTCAAATTTCAAAAGTAAATGCCTCTTCTATACGCTTTACTTTCCTTTTTTGAGAAGCAAGCAAGGCATAGTCTATCTTTGCAAAGTTTAAGGAGCACATCCTTTGCTACCAATTGCCCTTCTGAGCTTGTTGCTTCTTCAGTGGCGCTTAAACCCAGATCTGTCCATCAGACAGCAAAACACATACCTATCTCTAGGAACATCCAGGGCAGTGTTATAATCTGGTGGCCCTCCAGGCAGCATATTGAAGAGCAAATGATTTGTGCCTCGATCCCACCTACAGCAAAAGAAGAAACAAACTGCAATTAGGAAGGTGTTCTCTACATAGAGACAAGTTCCATCAAAGCCTAGTGCTGGCATTAACTCACTGCGTTCTCCCCTCCTGCATTAGACTCACTTTTTTCACTTTGTGCTCTTTACATTCACACACTGAAGTTCCAGCACATACCTGGATAACTGTGCCAAAGCCTGAGCTGTCTCTTTGATACGGAGGGCGTTCTGATTGAGGACATCTATGGACGGCACAAAAAGGCAGGCCCGGTTGACATCATCTGTGTAGAATTCACTGTCAGAGATGGCCGTCAGCAGCTCATTGTACTCCCTGGAAATGGTGTTGCTCACCAACGTCCCATATTCATCCACATACTTTTTCAGTGAATAGATGTACACTTTGATTTTGTTCTTGGGATTGAAGCCACATCTATAGACATCGAAGCAGGTGTGCATCCTGCAGCTGAGGTCTCCCCGCTCAGGAATGGGGCTATCAGCAGGAAGCTTGACCACAGGCACATCATGGACGCTGCGCTTTTCAACCGTCCAGTCGCTGGATGATTCAATGGAGTGAGGCCAGAACTGGAACATTCCTGTGGCAATTAGGCCAAGCAGAACTATAGAAAAGAGAGTGATGTAATAGATGCGATGCTTGGTTTTCATCCTTGGGATGAGGGCTGGACCCCGGGTGTTATATTTGGTCGAGGCACACATAATGGCACCAATTATCTCTTGTCGCTACAAAATAGAGAGAGAGAGGTTTCAGGATGAACTCCACAAGAGATACACAGTTATCACAACGAAGAGAAACATGCAATTAGTCCTTTCAGGGAAGGGTCTTTGCCTCAGCAGATTGAAGTAGGCTTTCTTAGATGCTCATGAGTCCCACAGGAAAGCAGGATGCCAATCGGGTCTGCCACTCGGCAGGCACCAACTGAGCTGATCTGCTGGGCCTGGCTGTAATGAAATGATGTGGGCCAATTAACAACCACAAGCCAGAAAAAGGCACAGAGAGAGGGAGAGGAAATCTCAGACACTGCAGAAGGGGTGAGGCCTCATAGGCCCCACTACACCTACAACAAAGCATATTCAGAGGGAACGCTAATAAAAAAACAAAACGCTTATCTACAGGAGAAGAGAAACAACCTGGAAACCTGCAGGGCTTATAACAGGGCATCAGACAACACTTAGGACCATGATACTGTTTCTGAGGTAAAGGTGCTTCTAAACTGAATTTCATAGGAGCCCCACCATATCTGATTAGAATGATGGCAAACTACTTCTGGCAAGAAAAACTAATTAATTTGTCATCTTTATAAATGTGCCTTGTGGGGAATAAAAGTGTTCTATGAGCTGCCATTGCAGCCCCATTGAGAAAAGCATTTAAACAGTTCACTACAGCCTGAACTACAGGTGAAATGAAAAACATGACATAATATAAAGTACCACAAACTACTGTCACCTTTGACATTTCTTACAATGTCCTACACAAAGAATTGTGGTTTCTGCAAAAGACAACTTACATTAACTACAGACTGAAAAATCGGCAAGCAACAACTTGCTTAGGTTTTCAACTAAAACTTTCATAATAAGTAAATTCAACCTGTACTCTCCATAATGAGAGCTTTTTAAGAGTAGTAAGCATGTTTTCCAGAAAAAGAATGTGAACAGTATAATTATGTGTTTTTCTTTTCGAAAAATAGTATGTTTTCTTGCTTTGTGAGCTAGAAAGAAACTCAGGCATGTCAACTGTACAGTAGACAACAAATATGAATAAAATAAGTATAAGTGAACAAAAGAAGCATTAATTTAATTATTAATCAAATGGTGCAACAAATTGAATTATGTTTATTTTGTGTTCTTAACAAAAGACTGTTAGGATGGGGTGGTTAATGCATGACTTGACTGTACTTACACACAGTAGCACTAAAATAATCTCAGATGCTAAAACACATTCCACTTTTAATGGCTCTTCCCATCACTTTATGTCCACAATCTGACTCTGGAGGAAGCTTCTAAAATCTCCTGTACAAGGCAATACATGTGTGATGCTGTTATCAGGACAGAAGCCAGAATGCTACATTACAATCAGCTTTATAACTGAAACCTTCCCATATGCTTCCGACTGTTAACCACGTCCTTTATTTCTCCTTCCTGACACAGCACCAGAGCCAGCTAGGTGATGACACTCTGCAGCGAGCGCTTCAGTCACTCGGCAGCTCTGTCCAGCCCTGAGCGCGGCTGGAAGCACCTTCAATGGAAGGTACCTGTCCATTCACGCAAACATTCCCTCTTAGCACACGATCCACCTGGGCAACCGCAAGCACGGCACAAGGCGTACGCGCACTTGGAGCGCTCAAAGGAACGGCAGCAAGACGCAGCACACAGAGAGGCGGCAACAGCACGACGGGGCTCAAGGGCTGAGGGACGGGACGGGCCCAAGCCAGCCCGGAACCTGGCCGGCAGGAGCCGGACCGCCACCCCGCTACGGCTGCCGCAGCCCCTGCTCGCTCTCCCTCCCGCCCGCACTCACCTCCGCCCGCACTCACCTCCGCCCGCAGTCGCCGGGGCCGCCCGGCCGCGCCCCGCCCGCCCCCAGCGCCCCCCCGCGGCGGGAGGGCGGGCGTGCAGCGGGGGGGCGCTGGGTGTCCCCGGCAGGGATGGGAGCTTCTCCCGGGATCGGCAGGGACCGGAGCTTCTCCCGGGAACAGGCACGGGGAGCACCCCAGCGATCATCTGCGTGTGCAAAACTCGTACCGATGAGCCGTCGCCAGCCTGGTTTCCAGCGCATTTGTATTCTTGGCTCGCTTGCCTCCAGTCCTGTGTGCCTTTCCAAAACTGTACTGGGCTTCTTATTGCCCGAGCATCTTTGGGTCGTGTGTCACTTTCTGCTGGATCACACTACTTCAGTAAGGAATTATCCCAAATCTACACCTTCCCCAAACCCTTCATAAGATTAACTGGAACTATCTTCTAACAGAAAATAGAGGACAAATTTGTTGCACAAAACTCCAGCCATGTGGGAATCAGGAACACTGGTTTCATTCCCAAAAATGGGAGCTGATTTGGTCTGTAGGCCAAATAAAACCCAAAACAAACCCAAAAAACACCCCAACACAATTAAAAAAAAAACCAAAAAAACAAAAACAACAATAACAACAAAACACCCACCCAAAAATAAAAGGCGAAATAAAGGCAAAATAGAAAACAACAACAAAACCAAACCAAACAGAAACCACTCAAGTAGGTAAGACCATAGAATGGTTTGAGTTGAAAGAGGCCATCCTAAAGATCATCTATTTCCAACGTCTCTTCTGTAGGCAGGGACGCATTCCACCAGACCAGTTTGCTCAAAGCCCCTCCAGCCTGGCCTTGAACACTTCCAGGGATGGTGCATTCCCAGCTTCTCTGGGCCACCTGTGCCTCACCACCCTCACAGTGTAGAATTTCTTCCCAATAGCTTTTCTAAACCCCCTCTCAGTTTGCAGCCGTTCCCCCTTACCCTATCACTACATGCCTTTGTAAAAGTCCCTTTCCAGCTTTCTTGTAGGCTCCCTTCAGAAGGGCTGCTCCAAGATCCCCCCCAGAGCATTCTCTTCTCCAGCTGAACAATCCCAAAGTGCTGCAGCTGAGCCGTGCACAGGGCAATGGCTCAATGGAGACATTCCAGCAGGAGCAGCGCAGTGTCCCTGCCTGTGACACCATGTCCTTCATCCTTCTCTGCTCTCTGGGCTGAAACAGCAGACCCATGGCTGTATCTCTCACCTGTAAACAATTTTCAGCTGTTAGGACTGTAACTGTTTCAATTGTTACAGTTTAACCAATAAAGTTTTCAACAATTATGTCCTGCCGCAAAAAGTTCTCCTGTTGCAGCCCCTTCCAGTCCCTGATCTCTGAGCCAGAAGCATTTCCAGTCTCTCTGCCCCCTGGGATACAATGCAGGCCAGCTCTGCTTCTGTCTGATCCTCGGTGCTTTAAAAGACTCTTACCATGTGTAGCTCATGATAGTGTCAGCTTTTGCATTTTTCCCCTTTTCAATTTTTCTTGTGGCCGTTTTTATAGATTTGTATCTTACGTACAATGGTGATGTGATGGTGTGCTACCCTATAATGTGTGCTTGTGAAAGGATGGGGGTTTGTACCTATCCCTGCTCTAAGCCTCTAAACTCAATCTCTGTCACACACACACAGTACAGCGTCCTTAAACAGCCTTGACTGTCAGCAACAGATTAGTTCTCTTTCACTTCACCTGCCCTTGGGAAAACTGCTTTCTGCAAAGCCATCCACATGCACGCACAGACAGCTCGGTGCTCCCACAAAAAAGGCAAAACACTGTCACTGCAGTGCTTTCTCCTCTTTCTTTCAACTTCTCCTCACACACGTGGCATTGCAGGTGATGTAGCATCCTCCTCAGACTCACTGCTACCTTCTTCATCTTGTCTGTGACATTCAAACCAACAACAGTCAGCACTCACAGATTTCAAAGCACCTTTCTGAGCTCTGGTACTGGCTCGTTCCTCCCCGCAAGTACAAGTTACGGGGTTTGTTACAGCACCTAATGTTTCTGGGCGTAACCCATCAGCTTCCAATTGCTGCGAGCTGCCCCATTCATAAATCAGAGGCAGGAACCCTCCTTCAGGAGGATGGCCGGACCGTGTCTGTTTTTTTGTGAACTGGAAGGCGCCCCATTCATGTCTTGGGGCTGCTCAGATGAGCGCTGGATCTCTGCAGTTATGGGATTCACCAGCATGAGCAGTGCTCGGATGTGCCTGAGCCAAGGAGAGGGGTTCCCAGCCCTGTCGCGTGACAGGGACACTGGCTGGTCCACGTGCAGCGGCGGGGAGGAGGGGAGGGGGTCACCGAGCGCAGCCTGCGCCAGCCCACGCAGTGCCCGCAGGCGCTTCCTCTGCCTCCCGCTCTGCCAGGGAGAAGAAAGTGCATCGAATCAATCGTAGCTGAAATATTCACAGAGGCTTGATGATCCTTTCATCCCTGTAGGAAAATTTGAAAATCGATGCAATTTTATTAAAAGCTATATTAAACAAATTCAAGAGGAATCAGCTATGTAGCAAGAAAAATGGAGGATGTAGGCTGTCTTGATAGAGATTTCTCTGAAACCACACCAGGGAGCCTGTTTATATTCTAGTGATGTAGCTAAGCCAGACAAGTCTGCGGCACAGCATCTATTTTTAGACTCCAGGTTGCCGTTTATAGCTTGTGAAAATATTCATCAGCATCTGGATAACCAGCTATCAATTTTTATAAATGCACAGGAGAAATCAGATATTTCACTTTGCTTTGCCCTTTTATGTCCTGCCCTATGTGATTCTTTGGGAATCATTTGGAATTTAAGGGCTTCACCATGACACCATACATTTGCCTGCTGTCGCATACAGCATCCTGCATTTTCTGCTGGGATGATAAGTGTACAGAAGAGAACCGTTTGCTAGCTACTGTGTCTCCACGTGTAAAGAAGCTGCATGTGAGATTATGGTGCACCTTGTGCAGTGATGGAAGCAGCACATTCTGCCTCCATCTTGTATGATTACAGTGAGTACAAGGAGGTAATTTTAAAAACAAATATGAGGAGGAAATCTAATGGTTTGAGGACATCTTTTCAGCCTTATTTTCTACCTATGGCATAACAACTAAAAACTCATAACTCAGTTTATTCTTCTGAAAATGTTGTTATTGGCTACTGCCAGTACATCTGGTACTGAACTAAATTAAAGAGTTTCTATTATAAGAGAGTTAAGGATATTGCAGCAGCCAGGTCCTTGCTTTGGTTCACTGTTCTGGCTAAAGTCTTACAACCAAATGGTACCCTCACTTATATCAATGAACGTTCTAACTAGTCTGATCAATAAACTATCTAGCAGCCAATTGCATGGTTTTCTCTCTTGATCCAGTCCATCACACACTCCCAGTGCTACTGGTTTGTGATGGAGGGCATTGGTCAAAACAGTGATTTAACTTATGTCTGTAACTCTTACTTCCTCTACTGCCTTCCTGAACTGAAAGGAAAAAGAAGTGTAAATATACTTAGAAGGGGTGCTGCAATAACTCCCACTGAGGGATATGAGACACGAGGAAATTCAGTTAGGCGAGAGTTCCCTTCAAAGAAACTATTAATCTGGCAGAAAGATGCAGATAGAAACAATCTGTCAGTGTGTGTTTTCCCCCTCCCTAAAGCTTTCAGCTGTCACGGTCTGCAGAGGCATTAATCTTTAATCAATTGAATGCCTTCTGCAGAGAGGCATCCAGGGAAAGGACAGGTCATAACAAGCACTTGCCTAGAATAACTAAGCAGTCGTGCATGAGCTGTGCCATCAGACCTTGCTGGATAGCAGCAGGGAATAGACAGAGAGCTAAAAATAGCCTTTCCTTGCAGTGTTTTTCCAGACTATTTTTGATTCTTCATTTTGATAAGGTCGACTGGCTATTTGCTAAAAATAACCGATCCCGGCAAACTGAGGACAAAAAGTAGAGTATTTATAACCTCCTCAGACTCTTTAGTACATTTGCTGGCTGTAAATAATCTAGTATCTTGTCATCAGTCAGTTGCCAGTGCTTTATGTAAGTCAGTAATAAATAAAGCATTAATTGGAATGGAAAATGAATCTATCTTGCCACTCTGATTTTCTCGGATGGAACACATATCATTTTGTATATAATCCTTGTAGGTTACCTTGCCCTATTCTTCATGATGTGGTCTGAATTGCTTCAGAAATAACCAAAACAACTTCTTGTTAGGTCAGCCAATCTTACAAAAATAGCTGCATAAGTAATTAAAGGTGCAAAAGCAGTTTTGCATGCCTGATTCTTCAGATGCAGAAATTTTCAGGGGTGCAATTCACATAGCTTCCTCCGTGAGAGGTTTTTTAGCACAGAGCCTCTGTGTGCCACTGTCTCTCTGATGAAATGGAACCACCACTCTGCCAGCAGGATGAGACCAACAGAGGGATTCTGTAAGCAAGTAACTGGAGGAGGACTGCAGAGGAATTGTCGGTATAAATGATAATTTGACCCCAAGGCGGGTTTCAAGAAACTGGGTCATTATGGGGATGGGGGAAACACACAGCAGTCAGCCCAGCTGTGTGACCTGTTGGATGTTCCAAGAGAGAAAGACAACAATTAAAGGATTAACATCTATTTTTTTTAAAAAATATAGTCTATCATACAGTACATTTGAGCAACTGCCCTTCTTCAGTTAAGGTGGAAAACTCTTAAGTTATCAGTGAATACTTTTCCCTACAAATATTTTGCTTAGGTCCTGTTAAATTTCTGTAAGAGAAAACTCATTTTCACAGATTCCTCCTGTAAGTATGCATGATTTTTCATAAACACTTATCTTGAATGGGCCTCACTTATGTTGTCTGTTTAACTGCAATGTAAAACAGGTTAATAATTTGGAGATTTACAGATTTTTCCTTCCCATAAACATGAAATGTCAAGTGTACGCCTGAAATGTATGTTACGGAAATTTCTATGACAGAGAGCAATTCTGGATAGGAAATTCCCACCTCTACTCTAAAAGTATTGAATACTTCTCTGGAGAAGAGAGACAGAAGGGGGGCAGAGGAGGGGAACAGAGAGGGAAGGGGAGTGAGTGACTAGAACAAGACAAGGACCACAAAATCATTCAGGATCCTTTCTGTGCTCAAATTAAGGATAACTGGAACATAAAAAAGTTATGCAAAGTGGATTTTATCATCTTGTATAATTATAGTGAGTACAAGCAATGAAGGCACAGTTTTGATGGCATTTCTTGCTTTAGATGAAATGCAGAAGTTTTAAAAACATAGATCTGACTGGCTTCGTTTGAGGCGCTGCTCTGTTTGCCTATCACTTGACAAACAGGTCAAAAGAAATGTGAGGGCAGGGACAGCATCCTTAATCTGTTCTCTATGTTTTTGTCTGTAGAGATTTGCCTCATAGAAAAGGCCATTAATGAGAACTATGAGATACATCAAGTGGAGAAAATATCTAACATGAAGGTAGCAGAAAGAACAAACAATTTGTACAGGCAGAACCTGTGTTTTTCCTCTCAGGGGTAATCTTAGAGCAAATAGGAATTGATTTAGCTTCTATATACATATGCACAGGAATTTCTACATGTTTACCACTTCTTGTAAACCAGTTAAGGCCATTTACAAAATTTTTGCACAGTCAAAAAAACCCACAGTTTTTTCCAACAGCAGACTCACGACCACATTTCTCTCTGGCCTCATTACCAGTTAAATTTTTATTTTCTGTGACCAAGCTAACATTCCTCAGTGGAGAGGTCCTCAGGCAGCTGTTAGCTGTTAGACTTGAAAAAACCATAGAAAATACTCTGTGTTTGTGAGTGTTCTGTTGAATTACAGCAAGTTCAGATGTGACTGTCAGCCATACTGTACTAGCTGTGAGGATTCTGAAAGCACATCATACCCTCTTTCCTGCAGAGGTGTGCTTTACTAGCTGAATCCACACAGAGACAGTACAATTAACCTGCTTCCTGAGCAGTAAATATATATGGGTTAAAAATATTATATAAATTGTTACTATTGTATATTCATACTCAAACAGGAAGAATGACTAGAACAACAAAAGAAAATGAGGAGTAATTATTGGGTTGAATTTGCTATAGAGTTCCCCTAAAATATCACTTTAACTAATGTCTTACCTGGTGTTTGATTTCAAAGAGTTTGATCCCTAAAATTTTATTGTTCATGTCCTCCTTGGGGTACATAAATAAGAGGGGGAAAATCAGGAGGTCCATTTGTAATTTGTCTGTGCATCTCACTTCCCATTCCATTTAATGACACCTGTCTTCTGCTATAGCTTTCTTTGTGGACTTTGAAATATTGTCCAAGGACAAATGCCGAACTAGTTAGCAAATACTATGTTTATAACTGTTCTTTACACTGATCTTACCCATCATCTCACCCACCTTGCCTCATTGCTAAAGGAGGAGCTGGTTTCTGCTCACAGCAGTCACCAGCACCACCATCTTCTCTTCAGCCACTCTCAGACTTTCCTTCCCACTGTCCAAGCAGTTCTCTGCCATCACCACACAGCAATCTGTAGTTGCATTAATTATTTGTTGCCTATGCTTTGGTAATTTGGTTTATGATGCAGAAATGCTTTTGTCACTCATGCCCATCTACCAAAATATATGAGGAGAGGAAAGATGCACTTCTATTCAAAATTTTCATGAACAATTTCCTTCAACTCTTGATTAATACGTATGCAGAAAAACAGCTCCAATTCCTTTAGGATATCTAAATTTCATAGTACCAGAAGTTAAATAGTTTTTTACCTGTGAAAGAAGCCTTCCAGTTGAAATACACTACCACCAGCACATATAGAAAAAAGTTTCTTAAAATGGGAAAGAGAAGGAGACAGAAGAATACCATTTAATCCAAAAAACTACTCTGCAAATTGAGAAACACAGAAAAAAAATTGCATTCATTATCGTGATAATGATGGAAGGTGCATCCTTGGATGCCTGTGGTAGGTGACAGAAGCAGCTGTACCTGCAGGTACACCTAACATGGTGGCAGAAGCATTCTCTTCACTCTTTTGCCAATATATGTTGCTGTTAACCACAAGGGATGGACTTCCAGGAATAGAAAAGTGCAAAAAGAACATCTACTTTCTATTGCCTCTCCATTTGTAGCTTTTTTCTGGACATTCTGCCAAGAGGCCAATGGATGCAGTTTATTTATATGAATATAAAAAAGAAGAATAGAAACAAAACCAGGCATTTCACCAGCAGAGGGTGGTGGATACTGTCTGATTGAGATCAGGCTGAAAACCAACTCAAAACAAAATGTTTTATAGATCTCAGTCTAGATGACTATGGTCCTAAGAGCCTCAGTCATGAAGATGAATCTATGCACATGTTTATTTACCCTTAGCCAGGGCTAAGTTAGGGCTGACACTAGATTCTATCTCCCAAAAACACCTCTGTGAGACAGTTGGCTCTGAAATGGTTACATCTGATCATCATTTAAGAAAAGGGAAACTTCACATAACTTAACAATCTAAAGTCTCTTTTTGGAAAGTGTGAAGAAGAAGAAAAAATTACACCACAGGACCTTATAAGAGAGTTAAGAGCATATTCATTAGAAATTAAATATAAAATACAATGATGCTGCAGAACAGAGAGCAGCATGCAAACAAGACACCCCCCCTTCCCTACCCTCACCCCAATCCAAGGAAACACACCTATATAGTACAAATCAGAGATCTCAAACAGGGGGGAGAGGAGGGGGCCTACAAAGTAATTTTCTTGCTATACAGAAAATATATTATTTGCTGGAAGTCACTACCGAGCTGTTAGGAGCCCAGGGTCAGTCACTGCTCAGGAATGCCCCTGGAGCCCACTGACCCCTATTGCTTCCCCACCAGTTTGCTGAACACATCATAGATCTCTGGCTTCTCCTGGGCAAATTGCTCAGCTGTGTTTTTCTGTAGCCAGTCAGATGAACGCATCTGTTGCTGCAGGAGGCCAATGAGGTCACCAAGGCTGGAGCTAGTGGCACAGATAGGGTCCTGGTGGCGAGATACAAAAATGACTTCATCTGTGCTATCTGCTTTGCCATCCTGATCTGATTGACAAGGCTGCTCCTTCTCCTCAGCCAGTATCTCCTGCTCACGCTCTTCCAAAACCTTGCGTATCCGTTGCATACCTGCAGTGGTACAAGGAGGAGAAACACTACTGGATTAGTTTAAGACACAATTAGTTTAAGATTCAGAAAAGGATAATGGAGAAAGGGAGAAAAAAACAGAGAAGACAAGAGGATAATAATAACCTAAGTTTAGGATTAAAAAGAGACGGGAACAGTGCTGCAGAAATTGTGGTGGGAGGAAAAAGAACATTACTCACCTAACTGCAGCCGGTGGGTCTTGTCAGCAAAGATGATGCGGAACCATCCAGGTTCACTGCACTCAAAGGCTTTTCCACAGGACAGGAGGACCTTATTATCCAGAAAACGCTTCCAGAGCAGCAACTCCTCCTCAAATGTGCCTGTCTTAAGGTACTAGGAGAGTCATCAGAAGGGCCAGAGGTTAGTACCATATAGTCTACATCACTGAGATCCTCATGAATTTGTGATTCCCATAAAGTCTGCAAAGGCCAAGGGAGACACCTTTTACCTCTGAAGTACAGCAGTTGAGATACAAAGGCAGAAATGGGGAGGCAAGTGGCTTGAGAGTAGTAATATTCCTGCAAGGAGGGAAGTTCACAGACTGACGAAAGGAAAAGAACAGACTGAAACATCTGGCAGTCCTTCCCTCTCCTCATCAGATGACAGATTTGTTGAAAGAAAATGCTTCTCACAATATTAACTTTTCCTCTAGATGCAGTTGCACTACATGCCTGCCCTCACCCCAGGAGAAGCCTCGCTTCCTAAAACTACCAACCTTTCGGAAATCAATCCAGACAAAGAAGCCTGCATTGCGGTTGAGAAAAGGAACCCCAAGTGTCTTCAGCTCATCTGTCACATACGTATGGGCAGCTTTTAGGCGGGCATGGTTGGCCCTCAGGTACACCTGGTTGATCCAGTCTGACCAGAAGAAGAAGATAAAGAAAAGAATCACAAACTGAGGAAGCATTCAGATCTGTTCAAGCTTCCAAGACACTCAGTGTCTGCTTCACACTTCACCTCCTTCTTTTGTTTTCTGTTTCCTCATGTAACAGAAAGACAGCCAAGAAGCAATTTGCAGTTTCATGTCTGTGCAGAAAAGTATCTCCCTGACCTTCCAGAGGAAGTTTTCCTACATTTATAGTTTTTAGTCATCATGGACTGTTAGCATTCCACCCAGGGAAAAGTGTGAAGCCCATTTCCATTTCCCTTGTCCTACAAGCCTGTATTCTTTGTTTTTGATCATGTGGTTCTAGGTAACTCTGCCAATTTCTGTACAAATAGCTCCATGCTTCTTCCAAGCTGCTCCTCTAACTCTGCTGATCAGGAGCTCTGCAGAAAAATCAGCTCTGCTGATCAGGAGCTCTTTCTGCAGAAAGAGCTGTCAGCTTTGTGTTGCATGGGCAGCTTCAGGGTAATGGAAGACTGTCAGTTAAGGTGTACAAAGAGGAGACCATTAGGGAACATTAGGGGAGGGAAGATCTTCCAGGTCTAAGACACACAAAATGGCAGAGGAGTACATGGAACTACTGACTCACCTCTGTCTCTAAGCAGCTGGGCAACCTTGTGCTGGACAGGTCCACAAACCCCATGGAAATAACACAAAGAAGCCACTGCATTAGCAACATCTTGGTTCTCTGTATATAAAGTACCAAAACGAATCCCAGAAACAGCAAAATCCTGCAGAAGGCACAGAGAGACTACTTTATTACACTGAACAACTGGAATCCTATTACTACTAACTTGATCTTTCCAGCATGAGGAACCTGAGAAGCCCAGACCAAAACCTACCAGCCACAAAGACACAGCACAATAATAACCAGCACTCACCTTGGTTATGCCCCACATCACGTGAGTCCGCTGTGGATCAGGCAATCTGTATGTAGAAGGATGCAGATGGGCAGTTAGTGTCATAGGTGCTGAAGCTTTTGGATCACCAGTGCAGCATTGCAGAAACAGAGAGGCAGCATTACACAATGACAGACAATGGACCACCAAACAGCAATCAAGCAGGGAAAATTCAAATGCGACCTAACTTTATAAGCCAGGAACCCCTTGGAAGTAGCTTGAGACAGAATTTTTAAATATTTCAAAGACACAGATGTTTACAAGTGCTACATTTTACATGCAGATTTCCTGAAGCTCGTACATTTAATGCTAGAAATCAGGCTTCTGCCAATGTATTTTGTCAAGAATCAAAAGCGATGTTCTTGTACATCTAAGCCCAGCAAGACTGAGCTAACACTTAACTGAGTATATTTTATTTCCTTGCAACTGAGCACAAGATAGCTAGCACCACTGGTGAAGACTAGAAATTAAAAAAAAAAAACCAAACAACTCAACAACACACCATATTTTAAAAAAGATTTTAAAAGTTTTTCATCTCATTAAAACAATACCTAATAAAAGCCATTATCCAATCTGTAATACTACTGTGATCTGGAACTACTCTATGGAAAATTAGGAAGTAAACACCAGTAGAAAGTCTTTACAAGCATCAACAGAAACATGGGAAAAAGATGTTGAGATAGGAAGAAGAGCATCACCTTCAACAAAAGAAAAATCTGTTTTCTTTTTTGGGGACTGTCATAACCAAACACTGACATTGAGAATCAATACACACATTGAGAAATATACCACAATAAATAGCCAGCTACCATTTTTTACTTGCTAGATTGTATCTGACAAAATGCATCTGCCATTCAGAAATTACCAAAAAAAAAAAAAAAGAAAAAGGGTATAAATCAATGTAAGGTGGATTCAGAATTTACTAGCTCATGACTTAACTTCCAGTCACAAGTTCTCAGCAAGGCATCATGTTGAACTGTCACTGGAAGATGGCCAGGGAAGTAGGAGCTGCTTTTACCTGTCCATGCCTAAGACACTGTGAAACGTGGCTGATTCGTCAAAAACTGACAGCATGTAGATCTCATCTACTATCACATGCAATTCATGCCTGCAAAAGGACAAAATGGAGATTACAAAAGAAGACTGCTTCTGGTTTAACAGAGATTAATTCAGGCCTCCAAATACTTGCTTTATAAAGAAGAGGGGATGCCAAATTTTGCAGAAATAAAGCAATTTTTCTCAACTTAGATTTATTTTGTGTACAATGAAATTATTTGAGTTATATCCACTTAAGTGTCACCCATTTGTAACCATGTAACCAGACAAAGATCCTATTATTGCCAATGTGAAAATTAATTCCTATATGTACTACCCATCCACTCAGCTTCTCCTAGAATCTGAATCTCAAACAGTATTATGATCCATGATGAAACTGGCAACCCATATTCATATACTTCTTTGTCTTTACAAATACAGAGAAATTGAGAGAAAAGAACTCCACTTTCTACCAGGAGAGCACAGTGCCATAGTGTTTCCTCAGATCACTGAAAAATAAAACCTGCATTCCTTGATGCAAGTTGCTTTGCCACCCCAGATGACTGGAGGGTCCATGATCCCAGCACTCCCCTCTCCTTTCTTAAGTCCACCAATGTGTGTGAAGAATAGACTATTTGCCTGACTTAAAAGATATCCACAGATAAATTCAGGGACAGCAGGTAGTCCACCAGGTTCTGAAAGCTGTATCTGACTCAGGATATCTCAGCCTTCCAAAGTGACATACCTTTTAGCAAATTCCAGGTAATCCCGTAGCTCTGACAAGGAGTAGATGTCCCCAAGGGGATTTTGGGGGTTCAAAAGAATTAAGGCCCTTACGGTGACACCCTGCAGAATACAAACACTATAGTATTAATAGAGTGGCCATCATGGGATAAATTTTCAGTTCCTCTACTTGAGCAGACCCTCATTTGAGTGTGACAGAGGATTTCCCTGAAGCTTCCACCATGACTTTTCACCTCAAAGTTAAATTTGTACGAGAAAACTTTCAGCCACAAATTAAGATTTTTTTTTGTTTACAATTATATCATTTGCAAAGTGAAATGAGCAAATATTATAGAATTAATCTATGATTTTGAAAAGAAGGAATTGCCACCACCAAGTAATTGGTTGCCATCTGGTCAACCAATTAATGAGAAAGATACTCTCACACACTCTCAGTATGGAAGTATTTTTTCTGAGCTGCATTAGTAATTGGGAAATAATAAATTACTGAAGACTGCCCATGAAAGTGGCAAGAAAGATGAGAATTTGAGTTAGGTGGATGCAAAGTGTACTCGTTTAGAGCACACTTGGCTGGAGATGTCAGAGCTAGTAACAATTCAAAGATGCAGCTAAACGTATATGGGATTTAGGACAATGCCAAACTTAAAGACTAACTCTTCAGAAAAGTGATATTCACTTGCATTTTATCCTCTAGGGTTCCCTCCTGCAAAAACTCTCAGCATTCTTAGTGTATTCATCTGCCCTGCTGTGTAGAGCAATCAGTTTTCAGGTAGCCTTTCTAAGGGGGAAATCCTGGGTAGTCCCAAATTTTAGTGCATGCCCAAGTACATTATTTTTGGCTATATGAAAGGGTTCCAGTGCTTTGTGAATTATCTGGTTTATTCTTTTGTGCTGTGAGCAAAACAGGACAGACACAACACTGAGGGATTCCCCCTAGAAGTGCCCCTGAGTTTGCAAGCTGTTATCTCAGATAGTCTATAAGGACAACCAGAAAGCCAGGTGCTAGGTTTTGAAAATGCTTTGATCTTTAGGCCACATCTGGGATGTGACATCTCCAATATATTGTAAACCTAGCTAGTAATGTGAAGCTCAGCTAAACTCACCTCTGCCTGGGCATCCTGCAAGGCTTTTTCCAGTTTTTCCACTGTAAGCTGAAAAGGCCGAGTACTTGTTCCAGTAATCTGAAAAACATAAAAAAGATTAAAAAGGCAAAGTTGTTTCAATAGAGACTGCCTTGAGCCAATCCACTGAGAAATGTTCCCTGAAAGAAAATAATCCCCCAGCAATAATGACCTAGCAACCATCTTCTTATCCTTTTATACTACAGAGAGAATAAATAAATCAATAAGTAAAATCAAAGAAAAGTCCATCATGGTTGGCCAAAGCCAGAATTTTCTTGCTGTCCTTGAAGAAATAAAGCAACACAAGATCTCTATCTGCTCTTCCACCCTGGGACCACCTTCAGTAGGGCATGATATAACTTCTCTCTCCAAGGCTCAAAATGGTAAATTTTTTCCTTTCAAGGACTTTTACTGTGAGTAAGATACAAGAAAAGTACAAAACTGGAATCCAGATTCATGGTCTCAAGTGACTTTCTTGTAAACCATGTGTCCATTTTCACAGCAATAAACTGTGCAAATGTCCACTGGCTGTAGTGTACCCTTGTTCTGAGAACTGCTTGCAAGGATTCCCAAAGCTCAGCTTTCCAGTTTAACGACAGAGGTTACTACTCTCTTCTCTCAGATCTTACCTTACTGTCTAAATAGGCATACACCAGCTTGACATTACCATAGAGGAAGATACTCTGGGCAATACCACTATAACAGGGAGTAGCAATCAGAATAGCTTCTGGAACGAAGAAAACAAAGTTAGTTACCAACAGGTCTTCTCTCCTTTAGCTAAATATGAAAATGTGCTTTAGCTAAATTGTTACAGCTGTGTCCCTTGGAAACACTGCAAATCTACTGCCTCTTTCTTCACTTTATTTTTACATGAATTCTTTAATCTTCTGCAAGTGCCCAGGTACCCATGAGTATAGCCCATATCTAGTCTGGCAAACTAAAACAGGGCACCACAAAAACAGTGAAGGCAGACAGGGCAGGCACTGAGTGTGAGTGCATGACATCTGCAGACCACGGAAATGAAGAATTTCACAGCACAACTTTGCAGGACACAAGAACTTTGCAGGAGACCAATGCCAACTCTACTACTTCACTTCTGTCTAAGAGTATTTAAACAAAGTAACATTATTTCCCAGCAGAAAAAAACAAAACAAAACAAAACTTTGTTCCAACCATCCACTTACCCCCTGGATCACAAAGGACTGTGGCTAATGCAGAAAATAAAGAGCCACAACCATTTAAAACAATTACCTACAGAAAAAAGAGAAATGCTAGTGATAAATCCGTACATAGAAAGTCAACACTATAAAGCAATATCACTGACAATATCACTGAAATAAATTTTATCCCTAATTCTCCATTAGAATTTTCCTGCTGAAATCCCACTTCTACCAGAATAAATTTAATCCTGTTCTTTCATGACACTTTGTTCTAGTGCCATTTTTCATTCTAATAAGCAATTTAGAAAAATAATAGGCTTAAAGTAGGGAAAAAGTTGGGGAGCAGTTCTGAGATGCTAGTAAATCAAAACACTTTTCAACAGTTAATATGTGTTATCATTTCTTCATGGTAACAGCAGTTCTGACCTCCGGCCAAATTTCTGCAAAAGTGGAAACTACTGTCTCGTACAGAAGCAGGTTTGACTCCCTCTTCTACAGGACAAATGCTCACAGGTACTATGAGTTTCATTCCAAGTATCAGGAAGAATCTGGTGCCTTGAAGAGGCAGTGATCAGCAAACAAATCAGTGGTAACCTCAGTTCACATGAAGTGTGGGGTTCTGTTGCATTACTGCAGCCAGAAAAGCAATGGCTGCACCAGCTCCTGCTGCCTTCAGCACTCAGCAGAGACAGGATCTCCTGAGCTCCACAGGCTCCTGTGCCCAGGCTGTATCTTTCAAAAGTCAGCAAGTCCTGCAGAGACTCAAGTCCTGATGTCTTTCTAGCAACACTGCCACAAATTTTATAGGCTAAAACTAACTCTTGGTTCAATTACAAATCTCTGTCTTGAGGTGTAACAGAGGAATGCGATGACATAGAACTCAACTGAAACAGTGGGCGCCCTTTGTCAAGGCTGAGGGATAGAGGCAGAGTAGGTCCCTGAGCTAAACAGGGAGATCAAAATGTAAAGCCCCATTGGGAGTACTGGAGCTGGCACACAGATGTGAAACATGAGGCATATACAGTAGGCCTGAAGTGTTCTGGCAGAAGTGTGTACAAAAGCTATTGAAATGAAGAATCAATCTCATTTACATGATAACAGCTTGCATTCTTACCAAATAATTTGTTTAAAATAAACAGAATTTGAAACTTTTTCCCAACAAATGGCAATACATTAGAACACAGACCAATGGACACTGGGTTACCTACATTCTCTGCTTTGAGAGGTGCAGGGGCCTTGCAGTAATAGGTCAAAAATCGAGCCACTTCTTCCCGTAAACTGAAAAATACATGAAAGCAAATACTGACTCAAATATTCTCCAAGAGGCTGGGCTTCCAAACCAGGTTCACATCTTAGGAAAGTCAAGTCAAGGACACTACAGTCTGGTGAAAATAGCCAGAAAACAGGATAGCTCTGGCCTATGGAACAGACATGATTTTTACACCCAGCAGAGGTGCCGCGGATAATGTCTATAATGGTGCATGTATTTCTGATGAGCTTTAATCTGGTGCAGAAAAGAAGGATTAACAACCCCAAGTGTTCACTATGTTTCAAATAATTGTTTGGAGTTACCCAATTTGTTAATGTACACAAGTGCTTTTAAAACTCTGCTTTAGAAAACTTGCGTCTTCCCTCACATAAAAGGATTTTTAACTGGATGAGCTGGTAGGACAGCTAATGTAAAGTTTTGCAAAGAAAAAGATTATTTAAGTGACCTAGAAATGTTTTAACTAGAGAACGTAGCAGAAGAGGTTTGTATTCATCCATTCTGTTTATTAAACAAGTAGTCAAAAAGAGAAGTGTTACAGAAAAGACTTACAACAGATGTCCTTTCCAGTCAGGATACTGAAGCAGTGAAGGGTCCATCAGATTCATATCAGCCTGTGTCAGCTGAGAAAAATGAGAAGACTCATTAAAAGCCCAGTTACTGATAAGGAAAATATGGAGATAGACAGGATCCTTGCACAGGCACACACCTGCACAGTCACTTGTGCAACATCAACAGCTGTAGAACTGGATTGGGAAAGCTATTGACCATCAACATTAATGCAGCTTGGAGAAGCAAGAACCAGCAAACTGACCTGGGATACCTTCAGGTTGTATCAACTACAGGCTTCTGCTAAGTTGTTGCAGCCAAAACTTCACTGCACAGAAATCTACAAAAAGGATGCAGAACAGGCAACATACAATGCTCATAACCCAGGCATCTGCAAAAGACTTTCTCAGCAAATGAAGCAAACCCAAGTGTTTTGCCCAAGCTCTGAGGACAACAGCTTTTGGCTGGAAAAATAAGTGCCAGTTGTGAAAGCTCAGGTCCAGACTGTAAGAAAGAGTTAGAAAGGAATTTGAATCAGAGTCAGATATGCATTTTCCTTAATTAACTTTCAATCCATTAATTTTTATATGAATTACAGCTTACATTTATGTCTCATTTCAAAGTTATGGCAGCTTCTTCAGATTTATATTTCTGATCAGTATGGTAAATGTTGAAGTGTAACAGGACCTTTCAAAAGATATGAGAAAATTGAATTTATCTTCCTCAAAATTATTCCCCAGGGTATACAGTGCCTTATAAGGCACCTTGTTCCTTATGAGAAGAAGAACTCCTCATTCTGATCTCAAAGACAGATTGACCTGAACTGTGGAGGTCCTTTTTAATATTTATAATTAGATAAAGTGTGCACACTGCTTTTGCCTAGATATTTTCAAGGTTGTAAGTATCAGGGTTTCACATAATCCACTTCTGTGAAGTTGCAAGGGAAAACACAGCATTGATGCAGGCTGAGAACATTTTAGATAAACAAAAATGCAATAAACAAGTATTATATACAATGCCCCTTCCAAATATTTAATGACAACCAAATCTGTGAGTTAATACTAGAAAAAGTAAAGGTGTGGGTGACACAAGTATGTAATAGTGCAAAGGAGGAGGGAAATTCCACATGCAGTGTGAAAATTTCCCACGTGCTAACAAAACCATAACATTTTCTATAGGTGTTTTAATAACTGGTGCCAAGCTCTGGAGTTTAAAGACAATGCCCTTATCCCATGCAGAATTACAACCTGATAATATAGGATAAAAGTTCCTTCATCAGCTGTAGATGTTCTTGGAGTATACGTAGCTCCAAGAACTGTGCCTCCTTACATCTCTCCCCTAAATTTATCTAGAGAATGAAACACCAATCATACCAGCAGACTTGGTCAAAAATGTCTGTGAATTAATAAGAGGAGAATGAAACACCAATCATACCAGCAGACTTGGTCAAAAATGTCTGTGAATTAATAAGAGGAGGACCCCTAAAAGTTATGTGTTAAGTGATGTCTAATTTAAGGGTCAGAAATTGCAAACAGAAAGTGGATACATTATTCACTGGCAGCAGTAAGTTTTTTTAATCCCAAATAGCAAAAAAATATTTGCCTACAATCCCAGCTGATGCTGCGTGCAGTGAATCCAGCGTTACTCAAGGCTGTGAGGACTGAGAAGCTGGCAACAACATCTTTGTTCTGCTTGTTGCCACAAGCATGAACACCATACCTGACAAAGTCTCACTCATAGAAGCCCTTTCATAGAAGGGCTAATTAAGATGCAGCTGACTACTGTCTCCCTCTGCACTACTTACTGCAGGCATGGGGTTAGTTTAAAGGGGAAAGTACAGCGAAGGCACCACCTATGCAGCCTGGAAGACACCTTTCTATGCAGGCAGAAGCTCTGCCTTACCTGTTCTTTTAGCTGGAAGGCAGAGTAGTGGGGTAGCATCCCCCGAGCCAGTGGAGTAGCAGGCAGAAATAAAACAGGGAACATTTTGAAGGTAGGAAGTGGTGGAATGGGAGCAACCATGAACTTCAAACTGCAGGGACTGACTGTCCCACCCTGAGGCACCTTCCCTCCCTGCACACAACCGCAGGTAGGAAAAACTGCTACCTGCCCACCTCAAAATCACCTGGGCAGTGATTTTAATGGAGATCTAGAAGCATTCCTCTACAGCATGGTTCTCTTGTTTCCTTTTGACTTTTTCTACTTTTTCAGTTCTGCTATGTGTTCCACTCCTCTGCCTGGTGCAAAGCCAGCAGATAGCAGCTGACCCACTCTGATTTTGAGAGATTTCACTGCCACACTTGCACGTTTCAGGTGAGTTCAGAACCGGCTGTTCAAGTTGTGTGACATTATAATGGACAGGTGTAAATATACTCAAAATTAAATAGAGTTCAAAACTAATTTCAAAACATCTGTATTAAATCATCTACTGTAAGCTGGGGAAAATAAAATTAATCCTATTTTCATCTAGTTTTCTGAAATAAGTACATCCCCAGAGGGAAACCCATCATGAAGAAGAAAACACTCATGTTCCTATCCTCCTGGAAAAATAAAATAAATGAATGTACAAGTAGTTGTATTCAAAAGTGACTTCCAACAAATGTAAAATCCACAAGGAAAAACTTTACCAGAGAAACCTGAGTAACAGCAGTAACTCTAGGAAAGTGCAAGCTTTGAAGAGAAACCGCACAGCAAATTCATTTTTGTGTTTTATTTTGGAATAGAGCTTACCCGCTTGGACATCAGGTCAAAGCAGAGCTTGTTCTCACTGGTGCCAAAGTTTATTATACCCTAGAAAAAGAAACAGTATTGTTTATAGACACATAAAATACGTGAGTACATCACCTTAGCTATCACTTCACTAAACTGCTCCAAAAAGCTTACCACGGAAAAGTCAAAACACAGTTCACATAAACTTCACCATATATAACTCAAGACATGCATCTACGTGTGTACTTTTCCATATATATCCCAAGCACTCGGGTTCTTAGTCAATAATAATAAACTGCCTATAAATGAACATGCACTAATAGTTTATAGTCCTTTACAGAACATGTTTAACTTAATCTTGAATTCACTCACTTATGTAACTAAAAAAGAAACCCTAAAATAACTCTGAAAAAACAATGTTTATCCTTCAACAGCAGTTTTAAATAAGGTTTTGGATATGTTTGTTTATCTTAAAAGCATTACCATTAATTACTATTCCACTCTACTGATTTGCTCAAAAAACATATAAACATGTAGTCATGATAAGTAGTTAAAATACTGAATTTTCCCCTCTGGAGAGATGACCCTACAGTTCCAGGTTTATGATTTGGCCATATATAGTATGTCATTAGATCGTGAAGAGTTCAAATCTACTAGTACATTCTCATTATTAGAAGAGCTTGGGTAAATAAAATTTTAAAATGTGAAAAGAAATTGAAACAACTATACACTTCTGATGTTATTAAAGTACAAGTCTAATTTTAGCTATTTGTTTAAAAAACCTACCTCCTCCATAGACAACAGCCTGTAGAAGCAGAAGCCTGTACCTCATAATACACCTTGTAACAAAAACTTCCCTGTGTGTTTCTAGTTTAACAATCTAGTTTTCACCCCCGCAACACAGGGCAACTAAAGTCAGGGCTAGTAATAAAATATTTTTAAAGTTTCAAGTAGTTAGTTCAGTATGTGAATGAAGGATGCAATTAAAAGTAATCCACATATAAATTATTTATATATACTATATTTGTTACTCAGTAATAGTTTGCCTGAACTATTAACACAACCTTTGTGCCACAAGAGGGCTATGACGAGCTACTTAAAACCGAGCAGCTGAGTGTAAATGGGCAGCAAAAGTGCTGAGTGTTTTTAACAGTAATTAAAAAAAAAAAAGGCTACTACTTAGTAGTTCTACTTCCTGCACCCATCACCTGCAATAATCAGATATAATCAGATAATCAGAGACAGTTCTCAGTGGGCAACAGAGGTCGTAAGATGGAAGGAGGAACATGTGCTCTGTTCCTGCAGATTTCTTACATCTTTCAAGGTCTGCTACTGCTATTACAATCCTGATTAAAAAATCAGAACGTGCAAACCTGAGCTGAACATAGCACTCATCCTTGATATCTAGATGATCCACAAAACTATTTTTAAAGCAGTTTTACTCACCTTGTATTACTGAGATCAAAAATAAACCCTTTCTTTTAGCACATCTGCCAGCAAACTTCTAAGAAACTTTTTTCTCCTAACAAGGAAGCCAGGAAACCACTTTGAGGTTCTTACTCACATTGGGGTTCTTGTCTTCATCATACTTGTCAGCATGGTAGGCTTTGTACCCTTCCTCAGTGGAGCCCTGAAAAACGTTGGCAAAGTTGCCACGAGCAGAGAGGTAGGGGCTTCTCTGGAAGCCACTGGGGTTACAGAAGCTGTGCATGTCAATCCTCCTCTTGGCAAGCGACCGAACTCTCATCTCTTGCTGGTTGCTCCCTCTTCCTCCCATTCCCTCAATTTCGGACAGTGCCTGGCTGAAGTCTAAACCCTGAGGCATGGCAACAGTGGAGGAGGAGCCACTATGGCTCTGCTTTAGGATGCTGAGCATTTGAGCAAAGACATTGAACATGCGAAACTCATGTTCCCGCTCCAGTTCAAACCGGCGCTGCTCCAGTTGCATCCGACGCTCCTCCACATCCAAATCTCGCTGAAAGCGTCGCTCTTCCATCTGCAAAAAGCGCTCCTCCATGGCCCGCTGAGATGTCAGAGTCTTCAGCAGCAGATCATCCAGTGGGTCCCTCAGACGCTGGCCTTTCCGTTTTTTTCTCAGCCGATGCAAGGCAGAGAAGCCAGGCCGGGGAACAACGTTCTGGATCCGTGATGAGTTTGCCATGTTTGGCTCACTGAAACCTGTGAATACACAAAAGCAAAGAAAAAGTGCAGCAAGCAAAGTGGCATGGACATGCCTTGCTTCCTTCTCCTGCCTGTCATGAGAACAACCTTTTATCTACCATAGAGTTTATAGAAAAAAACAAAGTGAAACCTGTCAGGTACATCCTGAGGTTTGCAAACAGTTTTTTAAGTTTGATTTTAACATCACACATTGGGCACACCTTGATGCCGCCAGCCCCAGCCCCTTACACGGTCTCTGTATTAACCTGAATAATCATCAGTTCCCTCCACTAGGCTAACTGTGCAAGCACCACAGCCAAGAGGACACACCATTTCTTCCTGACCTCACATTTGTTATCATCTCTTTTTCTCCAACAACTAATGGTCTTCCATCAGCCTGTCCTAGACTGGTTTGAAATCCCCAGAATTCCAGGGACTGTATCTGGAATCCCCAGCTACCAGGACTGTACCCTTCTTGGTAGTTAAGCAATGCCAACTGCATTTTCAGTGCAGGAATCTCAACTCCTGTAAACAAATACACCGTTTCTGCCAGGCACTTCCAAAAACAACTTCTTTGCAAGTCCCACTGAAGAACTTAGAAAGTCAGGCAATGATTATTCCTACGTATTCTTCACTGTTGAGTGGGCTAAAATATTGTATCTGGAATATATGTTAAAACTATGCAAGGACAGTTTACCTGCAGGTTTACAGTGCAACCATGGCAGAAGAGGGTGTCATGATACAATTCAGCATGAGGACAGCAGACAGCTCTGGTTATGTTCAAGTGATATCAAATAAGCATGCAAATGGTTTTTTTACTGTCAGCATTATATGCAGAAATCTAACTAGCCCAGCTTATGGAGCTCTTTGGATTTCATACACAGTATTTCGCCTAGCTCAGTAATTCTAGATCATATTCACCTGCAGTGAGATACCTGCATTTTGAGAATGGCCAAAACACCAGAAATTCAGATATCAGCCTTCTACTTTAAAGCTTTCTGGGATGTGGAAAAACAAGGATCCAAATGTCATTGAGAAAATCAGGTGTCTATCACTGCACCAGAAAATAATCTTCTGTTTCTGGGAAAATGGGCAGAAACCTTATGCTGGAATGTAAAAGGCTATCCCTACCTGAAGGTGAAACACTGGTTTCAATGGGAATCTCCACCCTGGAGATGGGAGAGTCATTTTGGGCCCTCTCCAAGAAGGCTCTCTCCATCTCCTGTTCTTCAGGGGAGCCCTGCTGGTAAGACATGGCTTGTGGGGGCTCTGGGGTCAAGCTGTGGTCATCAGAGTTCACCTCCTCACATTTGATTTCCATCAGCTCAGGGTGCTGGGAGTGTCCAAAGGGCAGGGCAGAGGAGGTGAACTGGTGGTGGTAGCTCTCCACCATGCTGCCCTGCAGCACCTGCTGAGCCATCATGCTGCCGCTCAGGGAGCCATAGGCCAGGGCGGGCCGGCTGGTCAGCACCCGGTCCATCACCTCGTAGAACTTCCATGTCCGCCCGCCCCGCGGGGCCTTGCTATTGTCCTTGATCCGCCGGTACTCCAGCTTCATCTTCTTGATCTTCTCCCGGCACTGGTCTCCCGTCCGGTGGATGCCCTTCTCCCGCAGCACCTCGGCGATGCGGTTGAAGACGTGCTGGTTGCGCAAGCAGCTCTCCAGCTCTATCTGCACCGACTCGTCGGCCCAGAGCTGCAGCAGCTCCACCACCTCGGGGTCCGACCAGTTACTGCCGCGCTCGTACTTCTTCCCACGAAAATCCATCGCTCCCGGGGCGCCGCCCGCCGCTCGCCCCGGGCTGCGCACCTGCCCCTGCCCCGCCGGGAGGGGCTTTCGCACCTCGGCCCTCGAGGGCGCCCGGGCGGCCCGGCCTCCCCCAGCCCCTACCGGGCTGCAGGGCCTCGGGCACGGCTCGGCACGGCTCGGCTCGGCCTCGCCCCGGGCTGCGCCCCTGCCCCTGCCCCGCCGGGAGGGGCTTTCGCACCTCGGCCCTCGAGGGCGCCCGGGCGGCCCGGCCTCCCCCAGCCCCTACCGGGCTGCAGGGCCTCGGGCACGGCTCGGCACGGCTCGGCTCGGCACGGCACGGCTCAGCCCATCCGTTGGAGCCAGGCGGAGCGAGCTAGCGGGGAGCCGGGCCGGCATGTTCACATCCGGGGTGACGCACATGCGTGCAGCCTTATTCCGGGATAACTTTATCCCGTGCCAGGCGCTTGTCGCGCTCCCGGGGCCGGGCTGGGCTCCGAGCGGCGCCGTGGGGTCCCTCCCACCCTGCCTCTTTTCCTCCCTTCCTGCCTCCTGCCGTCCGTCCCTCCGCAAGCCCCGGCCCGGGAGGAGGCAGCACCGACCGTGCCGTGCCGCATCACCCCGTGCCGGGCCGTGCCGAGCCACGGCCGCGCCGCAGCCGCGCCTCCCCTCACAGCGCTCGGCACCGCGGCCCCGCCCCGCCTGGCGCTGCCAGGCACGGCCCGGCACGGCTTCTCCCGCATCACCCCCGGCTCCGGCCCCCGCAAGGCGGAGACCCCGGCAGCGGTGCCGCCGAATGCCGCCGGTGGAGCGGCCGGCCCCGCTCGCACCGCGCCCCGGGCCCGGGTCACTGGCGGCGCTTTTGCCGGGGGCGGGCCTGGCCTGGCGAGACCTGCGGGGGTGCAGCGGCTGTCCCCTGACAGCGGCAGCCCCTGACAGCCGCTGTCCCCGGTGACCCGTGTCCCTCGGGGACAGCAGCGCTCGGGTTCGCGCACGGGGACAGGGCACTGCCCGCCGCTCCTGGACACCAGCGGAGGATTTGTGCCTCCAGCCTGGCCGTCCTGAGCGACCAGGCATTACAGCAGCTCGTTCCTTTGTTTACTCGCCAGCATCAGCGAGCTGCGTGATTCAAATCCGTCCTCTGCCACATCTCTAACTGGGCTGAAGGACTGTAGAGAGTGAATGCAAGATTTCTTCCTTTTCCTCCACGCCACACCAGCTCGAATTCCCTGCAGAGATCTGTGATTGCGGAACTCGACTTCACAGAGCTGTCCTGCCGCACAAGCCGTGCAGGTGGCCTGAAGCCACGCTGCAGGACACAGCTAGCAGCACCGTGCCACATCGGTGCGGAAATCTCAGTCCAGTCCCCAGTCTGGGGATAAGGACCGAGCCCTAAGGCACCAAGTACAAACATAAACCAGTAATTAATGAGGAAACCAGAATGACACATAGTGTGTCCATATTCTGATTCACCTGTGGCCATCGTACAGGTGGTGAAGCACATAGCAAGTTAGACTACTCTTAGACTAAAAGATCTACTTCATTTTGGCACTAAATTTCTTATCCAACTGTTATTACCTTAATTCTGGATTTTAATAAGTCATTTGCATCCTCTATGATTCCATTTCTCAGTCTGTGAAATGGAAACACAAAACTTGATCTTTGCTAAATTTCATTCAATACTTTGAATACTGTCTTGGGGGTGGGGGACAATAAAAAAAAAAGAGGAAAAAAGACTCAAAAATACCGAAACAACTTAGCTTTAAAAATCACTACCTTTCTTAATAAATTATGACCAGAGAGAGTAGTTTGTATTTTTTAAGAACCATTAATGTCTTCATGCTGCAAAGAGGATGGCTCATACCAAGCAGCATGTGGGTTAGCTCTAGATCAGAGGAAGGTTACCTCCCCAGGATGTGTAGTGGCTGCTGGCAGCACTTAAATAAAGCCCAGAAGCACAAAACCACAACCACCTGATGCCTATTTACATACTGCCTTGGAACCAGACAAGTTGAGCAGACTGAGGTCTATTTCCTAAGAGGTGACTCTAATAAAAATTAATTACCACAATTGCAGTTTACAAATGAAAGTCCAAATCAACCGTTGAGACAAAAAACATCATGCATCTCCCTAGTGTGGTAAATAGTTTAAATAAATAAATATAATATTTTGCCATGTTATCAAACAAATGGGAACAAGTTAAAACTCTCTTAATTCTGCTAGTTCCTCTGGATCTGAGCTACTGCTCTGGCCAGTGATGGCGCAGAAGAGCACCCCCAGGCACTCTCTGTTTTGCATCTGATTCCCCAGATTGCCAAGAGGCACTAAACAGCTGAAGCCAAAGCAGCCTTTATTTTTACATTCTTTAAAAACTGACTATTGTAAAGAAATGGAAAACACCCTTTCTGCTTCACAGACTTCCTAGATGTAAAGCTTATTAATAATATTCATTATCTACTCAATTTCCTGCAAAACCCCTCAGGCCAGCCTCTGAAAACCACAAAATGCTGACTGAAACAAAGCACCTCAACCAAAACTAAAGCAGGATCTCATACGTACCAAGACCTTGCTTCTAAACTTATTTCTAATTCTTCTATTTCTGTATGTTTACTTGGAGACAAGTTTATTATATCTCACTGGCTTTCAGAACCAACAAGACCAAACAGCCATTACAGATGCCTTCTCTTCGGCTTCTTATTGCATTGGCAGGCACATGAAAGGGTGGGGAGTATACAATTGGCTTTGCTAAATTAAGGCATCACTTTAAAAAGCAGCTGCAGCACATGGGCATGAGAGAAGAGAAGCAAAAGTTTCTGCAGGAGTCATATCCCAACGCATGCCCGCAGGGTTATTTAAGGTACTTCGCAGTAAAGCCCACAGAGGGCAGTAGGACAGTCTTCAAAAATACTTTGTAAAGTGGAGCTGGACAAAGAAAACTGCAGAAGAAGAGTTTTGCTGTTCAGCTCCTAGACTTTATGGGGACTGATTCTTCTTTTTTTTCCCAAGTGTCAGTTCTGAACACAAATTAAATAGCGTATTGCATTTCCAGTGAAATTCTGAGCAGACCCACGGGACCTGTCCCTCTGCAGGCATAGGGAGCTATTGAAGTGCTGAGTTTTTTGAAGTGAAAAGTCACTGTAACAGCTACACAAACAATTAAAGAATTGTGATTTATACACTTTCTGTGGAAATTACTTTGATAAGAGCCAAGTCTGCTTACTCATCCCATGCAAATATTTAATGGTATTCCCTGGAGCAGGAAGTGGTGGTTGGACTGGGGGTGTTTCAAGTATTGGCTAACCTTGTGACTAAAACCAAACAGAGATAAAGGGAATCTAAGTGTCTAAATTAATTTTTAGAGGGATTCAAGAGAAGAAATTTATCCAGATTCCTATAAACCATTCTCTTCTTCAATATATCTAAATTTCTGTGAATTTAGCTGCCATAATATGTTGTGACTGAATAGGTGTTTATATTACAGATTAAATGGTGGCAAATTTCAGGGCAGGAGCAGATTGCACTTCTGCTAAACTTATAAGCACGCCACTAGGGAGTGACAGGGCCTTTTCTTCTTCAGGGTGAAGTAACCCTGACTGATGCCACAGGCAAGAAATCAAACCAAATGTATCTGTTAGGGCAAATAAATTTAACTTTCCATATGACACTGACATTTGTCATTCTATATGCAGAGAAAGCTCTTGCAGTGCTTCATGCTCACCACTAAGGCTTGCCAGGCACTCAAGGCCAAGGCAAACAAATGCAACTCAGCACTTGCAGATTCACACGTACATTTAAGTTCCTTGCAGGGCTCACTGAAATCGTCCTTTTCTAAACAACAGAAATTTTGCATTGCCCTAGAGAAAAAAACCCTGAGAGGCTTCACCATGAAGGACATGGTGTGGCGCCTGACAAAGTGACATCTGTTTGTAGTTTCTTCATAGTCACTGATAGGGAAAGAGGACTGCAAGGGAAAACCATGCTCAAGGGAGTAGAGGTAAAGAAGAGCTACTGGTTCTAGCTAGAAAATGGGCACTAGAAGTTGCTTCCCTCTTAACATGTTGTTCATATTAGTCAGGCATGCATTTTTGTCTGGTTTCTTTCTTTTTTGGCCATTGCTGCTTCTTGGGCTGACTCTGGTCTGGGAGTTCTTTGCAAATGTTTTCTCCCTCTCTGCTGCCAGAAGACAACGTGGGTTATTTCAGAACCCACAGATACCAAGCCAAAAACCTCTCAGTCCTTTTTGTGGCCTCCAAACTCAGATTCACTGATCACTAAGGTAAATACAAGAGATAAAATTCCTTAAGTAACAACACAACAAAATCAGGTGTCAACCCATTTCTCTCCCCTGTGCCCTTCAGTTGCCATGATTTTTTTTTTGTCTCTCTAGTTTTATGTAAGGCATATTCAGGATCTGTCGTATTTGCCTTAAAAGAGAAAAGCCAGACTCAAGGAAGAGCAGGCTAACTGCCCTTATCTGATGCTAAAGATAGACACAGAGACCTCCATGTTTGGTCTTATACAATAAACAGTTGGAATTCAGTTTCTATATAAAACCATGGGGGAGAATTCTTCTGTATTTTAATTTATAATAGTAAGGAACTTATGCTGCTTTTACCTGAGTTAACTACATGAGCTGAAACTGGGATCTTGTTTCCTGTAGCACAATTAAGAGCCAAGCAGGATACTTCTAATGTCCCCCAAAAAGGACGTGTTCATTCACACAGAGCCTTTTCGAGGGAGGGTTGATGGTATCAGTGCAGTTTTTTGAGGCCAGCCACTGCTACCGGTGTCCTTGGTTTTCACAGGGCTCAGCCAGTGCAACTCAATCCTGCTGGAGCCCCACAGCTTTTCTGCTCTAGCCTCACTGCACTGACAGCAGAACATCCTCCTCACCCTGGCCTTCTTTTCTGCTCTGCCAGGCCTGAGAATAACAAATGGTGATAACAGTTACTGGTAGCCTTGTGTCTGAGGCTGAGCCACAAAACTTGTAACTGCTTGCCTTGATCGGAGAGCTACAAAGACAGCTCAGCTCCTGCTTTCCTGAGCCAAATATAATCCCCAAAAAGGAATGGTCCCCTCACATATCATCATGCTTTCTTAGCAACTCTTACTAAATACTCTTTAATTCTTTTTTGTCTTTTTAAGCTTTTCTTTGCAGTAGTTAATGAGAGATAGAGACCTTTCTATTCTCCTTCCCTCATTCTCCCTATCTTGTGCAAGAGCTTCAGTGATGATGCTCTTAAAAAGTCAGCAGTTGCTCCCAGGAATATTATTGTCCTTGTGTAATTAGCAGCATCTCAGGAAACAGCCTGAGACCCTGGGGGTCAACACTGCCTGGTGTAATGGCAACTGCCTGATCTGCACAACTCTTTGGTGTCTCATCCAGCTATGCTATCATTATCTGAACTTGATGTGGGACCAAAAATAAAGTCCTGTTTTTAAATATTATTTTAATGCAAACTTCTTGGGAGCCGGCTGGGGGAACCACCACTGTCCAGCTGTGCAAGAGAATGAATGAGAGGGAGGTTTTTGAGCTGCCTGAAATAAATTTTTAAGTAAGGCTGGCAGAAATTTTATGCTAATATTTAAATTAAAATAACCACACTGGATTGATTTCTGACTGGAAAGAAGAGATAACCAGAAGTGGGATTAGCACAAGGTTTTGATAGCTGTAAGTAGATATTTGCCAATGCTTCTAAGAGTCTATCATCCCTTCAAAGTAGTGCATGGATAAAAAAAAATTGGTCAGAAAAAGAAATGTGGAAGTGGTTGGGAAGGAAGTCAAGTCTCCCAAGACTGGAAATTTCTCACATGGATCCAGAACCAGAACTTGAAATTCCTTTAAAACCAGTGGCCCCCAGACACTTAAACTGAAGCTGGGGAGAAGATCCTCCTTGTTCCAACAGCTGTACAACCTGTCATTAGTATTTGCAGACTAAAACAAGACAGAAATACTCAATAGTAGGGCACAGGTGGTGCTGTTAACTTTGTTTCTAAACAGGCTGACAAACACCTCTTTTCTTACTGAGTGATTTCTCCTACCCTTGACCCAGACTGGCAGGGACTCTGTCTGGTCTGTTCCACAGTAAAATTACCAATAGCTCAAGACTGGAAAAGAAACTTGTTTGCCCAAAGGCTTGTCGGGTTTGCACAGCTATCCTGTCTGGATTCCCTCTTGTTCTTTTGTTATTTACATCTCTACCTGTGGCAGCACTACCATGACAATTCCTGGAAGATGAAGTTTTTGAAATTTCACTTAAAAGACTTCCAAACTCTCCTATGCAACTTAGTCAATGCTCATCTACGTTTGGAATGAGAAGGGCTTGCTAAAGGCTAACACTTACCTCTCCTGCTACAATATAAGTTATAAGGGAGAGCTTTTATCCTATCTAGCACTGACTCAGAAAATTGTTTTTCTTCTTTCACAACAAGCTGAGAGGTTAGTGTACAGCCTTGTCAACAAATTGAAAAAATGTAGAGAAAAACTTCTCTAGACATCTGATTTTTTTTTTCCTTGTCTCAATTCTCTTAAACTAATCTATGGCTTTTGTGAAACCTGCAATCCACAGTTACACATAACACTCAATCCAAAAACCCACCGTGCAAATCAGAGAAAGGAGGCTGTTTCAGAGACTATATTCATGTCTGTTTGTCTCAGGATAAGAATGGTCTCTTAACAGTAGCAAACCACTTGGAAACATTCATTTTGTGATCACTTAAAATCACTCAAACCTTCTTGCTGTCCTGCAAGTTGTCACCCATCTTGTATTTGTGCAGTGGATTGTTAATTACTATTATCTCTCTATGTATCTCTCCATATTGAATATTATTTCATTTGGTCCTCCAGCGCTTGAAGACCCCTTTGAATTCTGACCCTCTTCTCCCATGTGCTTGTATGCCCATCAGCGTGACACCACCATCACATCTGATAATCATTACCTTTGCTGCACCTATGAAGCCATTAAAGACAAGAGTCTTCCCATTGCTCCTTCCCATTTCATGCTAAGCTCCAAGGAATGTTCAGTGAATAAGCTTTTCCATGGGATTGTGACTGAAATTCCTGGAGTTTCACATGGGATCTGAGTCCATATCTACCTTATGAGTATCATGTGAAGGACCATGGAAAACTTTAGCCAAGTCAGAATATAGGACATCTCCTTTTTCTTCCCTGGTTGGTTCCTCTGTCAAAAAACAGAGGGCAGGTGGCTCTGATAGGATTTCTTCTTGACAGGCATGTGTGCCTGCAACTTACCACTTTGTTATCTTTTATAGGCTTCTGCACAGCTCATTCTTCCCACTTTTTCCAGAAATTACAACTGTGGTGACTACTACCTAGTTTGTTCCCCTTCCTTTTCTCCCTTCTTCAAATCTATCACTACATGCACTCTTATCTTACACTTAGGAATCTCATCCCTTTCCTGTGATAGCTCAGAAATATTTCCTAATATTTCTCAGCCAGTTCCCTTAATGCTGGACTTCATCAAGGGTGCATGAAGACGTGTATCTGAGCAGTGCCTAAACAATCCTAGGGTTGAGTGGAACTACACAAAGCCAGCTGCAGTCTCTTAGGGGCCCATTCCCTCTGACACTGATCATGAGCCAACCCAGTCCTCAAAGCACAACAACCGCATGCGTGCATGTTGAGTCTGCCCTCCTTATCTCTGCCAGACCCCACTGTTTCTTCTCACTAGTGCACATTACAGGGGTGCAGACCCACCCAGGAGACTGCCACAAAACTACTTAGATCTGCAGGTCCTGAGTCTGGTTTGGTCCAACATGCAGCACCTCCATCCCAATAAATAGCATATTCTTCCCTACCAGCCAAACAATGGTGCATTGACCAACATGAATCCCGCTACAGTGGTCAAGTTCTAAAAAGGTTAGCAGATGGAAATAATTACTCTTAAAAATATAGTTTGTGATCACCCCAATCTCATTGTCTACTATAGAATAGGCAAATGCCTTATGTGTTTATAACTGCGACATTACAACAGAGTCATACAGTTTGTTTTCACTTTGGAAAGAGAGGCACAGGGCAATTCAGTGACTTGTCACAGGTCAAAAGAAATACTAACCAAAGATTCTTCTTGCAGAAAAGTACTAACCAAAGATGCTGGATATCTTCTCAGAGTTCAGTGCCTCATGGTAACAACAGTTTCATATACCCAGAACTAGAATGTCCCAGAAATTAACTATACCCATTGTCTAAAGCAAACAAAAATAATTATCCATACCTTACAGTTGAAGCAAAACACAACTGCAGTAAGATAGTAATTGCTCTTACCTGTAGACTTTACTGGAAGATGAAATGGACTGACAGTCAGATTTTGTCTTATGATCCTGGGTACAGGTGCAGTTATAACTCTGGAAAAAGGCTGAGGAAATGCTCTTTGATGTTTGTTGACTTTGTCAGGTACGTTCAACAGATTGCATCAAGGAGCTCCCAGAAAAGCATGTGTGAGAATCACACCCCCCCTTGGATGGTTTTGCCAATCAGAGGCCATGTCCTTGTGCCCTTGGTTTGAGTCACGTGGTTTCCTTGCAGTACTTAAAGAGCAGAATGTGTGCAAGTTATCAATCATCAGGTGTATGTCTCCTAGGGTGGAAGGGAACATTCAGAATTCACAGCTATTGCTACAAACTTCTGAAAATCTGTTTTTTTTGGAGGCTGACTGGTGTTTTATTACATTAGGGAAAAGAAAAGTTTGTTTTGCAGTTTCTGGCAAACCTTGTCTTTGAAAACTCAGTCTTAGTTTGAACTGTGCTGTGTTCAAATCATTTTAACTCTGTAGTGTTTACTAAGCAGTTTTTAAACTGATTAATTCTAGGAAACTCCATAAAAGGTTCTAGAAACATGTGAGAAAGTACTTCTAGGTCTACAAATGACAGGTGTTCATCTACTCACTTGTTGAGATGTCAATAACTATCAGAGATTGGTGCCTTGAAGAATGCCAATGCTTACTGGTTTTCAGCCTTTAACTTCAAAATTTCAAAGAGGGTTTCTGCAGAGATCATCTCCTAACCCAAGACTGTCACAGCAAATCCCTGCCCCAGAGCCTGAGGGAATACTTGGAACCCCTCTTTGCAAAGCTAATAAAGCTCTGTCAAGCTGAGGCCCAGCACCCTTTGCAGGTGTGTGTCTCAAGCTTACCGAGTCTCTGCTGCTCACATGTTGAGGTCACTTTCCAAATGTGATACACTGTGGGAGCAAAAGAATTTCCTCTGGTTTAGTAAGCTGTTTCTTAAAATAGTAGGTAAGTGCAGTGGCAGTGAACTGAGTCAGGGTACTGATATCCTGAGTGCAGGCAGAAAGGGCATGTCATGTTCAGCCAACAAAGGAAGATCTCCCTATGTGACTTGCCACCATTGCACAGTTTAAAACTGGTGGGTGACTGCAAGAGATAAAAGAAATTTTTTCTATTTAAGCCTTCAATGCATCTGGCAAGACTTCAGAAAGGAAACTGCTTTTGTGTCATGGGAGTTGTGCAGTGAAAACTGAGCAGGGGCCAGTTCCACCTAAATCTCCCCTCCAGACTGCTGGAACATGTCCAGGACCATCACCAGCCTTGCTGACAGACAGAAGGAAATAGAGTTCACCAATATTAAAGATGTGAGCTGCTTGGCTTGAATTTGAGTCAGATGCCTATAACCAAGACTGTAGTGGCAGCCTTCACCCTTTGTAAATCAAGAACAGGTGGGAGAGAGGAAACATGATCATACCTACTGTATTGTCAAAGACTTACAAAGAAGAGTCTTCTCATCATTTTCCCAATTTCTCAGCCTTTCAGTCTGTCCTGTCATCTGACTGTACACTCCTTGAGTATCCTCACCCTAAAGAGATTTTGTTTTGACTGAACCCAAACTTGAGTCTATCCTAAAGTTCTCTTACTGATCACATTTAGTTCGCCCCTTCTCCTCTGCAGTTTTGGCTCCACTTCAGCTGAATAGGAAGGAACTATGAAGAAATACACACATTAACTTTCAATTTGAAATATGTGCAACTTTCTTTGCCATCTTTCTTCTTTCTGCTTTCCTGTTTTTCAGTTTGAGTGAAGCTGCTTTCATTCAGAAGTGACCAAAATTACAGAGACCTTTATGAAGGAAATTAGTTGCACTTAGAGTCAGTTATTTAGGAATTATGAATAGCTAACAGAAAAACCATTAAGTCTGTTTTTGTCCCAGAGGTCATGACTCAAGCAGGTTGTTTGTCCTACAAGGGAACTTGCCTTTTTCCAATTAGGAGA
Source organism: Pyrgilauda ruficollis (assembly GCF_017590135.1). Classification (NCBI taxonomy): domain Eukaryota; kingdom Metazoa; phylum Chordata; class Aves; order Passeriformes; family Passeridae; genus Pyrgilauda; species Pyrgilauda ruficollis. Next base: position 11,394,785 of record NW_024512543.1, read on the forward strand.
AAGAAATATTTTGGCTAGCAAAGGCAGCCAAATACATTGAAATGTGTTCTGTCTGTACCCAGGCTGCTTCAGTTTGATGGGATTTGATTTATTCTATCTTCATGAAACTCCTTAAACTTCACTCAATTCAAATATACAAAATGAGAGAAATCAGAGTATAGTTATGTTCAGAAAGATGTCACAAATTTCCAAACCAGCTCCCCTCATTAGCATACTTTGAACTCTGTTGTCTGCAAACAGAAGGACATCTCTTTCAGAAAGCACCAGCATCTGTTTAAGCTAATATTAATCTCCTTTAATAACAGCAGCTAGTTTTAAGCCATTCCACATTTCATCTGCATTACTGACCATTGACACAGGGACTTTGCTACATGGCACTGGTCATCTGGTACCCCAGAGGCAGTGTTGTCTGTCACTTACATATCTCCAGGAGCGGAAGGCATGGAAGACCTCGGATGCCCAAGCAGGAGTCACCTTAGCCGTGTTGTTTCACCAGGCTCTCATGCTCCAAACCACTGGGGGAAGAGCAAGATTATTGCTGTCTCACTTCCAAACCCAGGTGCAAGCCACATGCCTGTCCCACGTAGAGAATATGCCAGATGCTCACAAGTGATGCTGGGGAAAAGGCACAGCTGATCCACTGATTAAGTGGTCAAGGTCTGACCTCCAGTCTAAAACCAATCACAGTTATTGACAGAACAATTTGCAAGAAGGGACGAAGAAAAGAACTTTTATTTACATTTTTCATAGTTTGGTTTTTTTCCTCCATCAGGTGCTCAGCTAAAAGAAAAATATATATATTAATGGGCACAACAATCTGTAATTTCTCAATGTTTTTGTATCCCTCTTCCAATAAATAAAATTAGAAATTAAACCAGCATCTATTTTCCACCAAAATATTGAGTTAGAAAATATTCAAAAGTTATTTAAACAGTAATAAATAAACACTGATCTTCATAAAGCTGAAGCATTAAGGAAAGCAAAAGCAACCACAAGATTGATAGAAAAATCCAGACAATGCAGTGCTGGTTCACTACTTCTGCCATTTGCAGCCAGGCAAGCCTTTGCCTTAGCTCTTCTATCTCTCTCTCTTTTTCCTCCCTCTTATCCACTGGGAATATTTATTTGCATGTGACTGGGCTTCAGATGCTTCCCATGAACTGAGGAGCTAAACTGAGGGCATTGCTGTGCCGGGGTGGATGCAAAGATACTGCACATCTGTGTAAGCTGTAGCCCTGTCTCAACACTTGGTTGTAGCCCAGAAACAAACCCAGTGGTAGCACTGGTGTGATTGAGTGCATCTTGGGCAGAGGCTGGAAACAGCTATGCAGTGTTTGCATTCCCTCTCCCAAACCACTTCAAGGCCTTGTGCCAGCTGACAGGAAACTGATTAAATAAGGTGTTGCTCTTACTCAATAAGAGAAGCTCTAAAAATGTTTGCCATGGGCAGGAGACAACTGGAGGATGCAGCATGCTCCAGTCACTACCAGACAGAGCAAGTACAGCCAGGCAGCCAGTCACTGTCTCTCTCATGCATTTGGACATGAAGGATCCTCCATTTTGGATTACTAAGGATAAATTGGACCTCTTTCTCCAGAATCTCATTTGCTTTCCATTTCCTCTACTGCCTTCACATCCAGGCCATGTGGCAGTCCAGGACATGTCCTGTCTGAAGGCTTGATTCATACAAGAACTAAAGTCCAAAGAAGATACTCCAGACTTGTGGTACTTTTTTCAGACTTTGTGCTCTGGTTCACAGCCTCTGTCAAAATTAGGTGCAACAGTACAAGCAAGGCAGACAGTCCCATCAGTATTTACTTTTCTGCTGAACTTCACCACTCCTATGGGTCGTGGTAACCTAGGGCAAACTTCTGCACCAACTTCTATGAGAAGTATGGAAATTTCAGAAACCTTTGCAGACAAAGTCGCTGGTGTCAGGTTCAGCACTCATAGCAGTAGGTGATGTTTGTCTCAACAAAGAACAGCAGTACAGTGCCTGTGCCCCAAACAAAGTATGCTTGTCCATAATTCCTCTCCATGATCACAGAAGGTACTGAAAGGTTAAAAGAGGAATAACAGGAAACAGCATAAAGATGCTGATCTTCAGTGAAAGAGGCTGATCTGTGCTAGGAGGGGTCTGGCATCCTACAGAATTCAGAAGTCACCAGCACACTGGCATTTCAGTGCCCTGGGGTTGGAAGTGAGTTGAGTATGGTGATGTTTTACCTCTGATGTCAGACTTAAGTGAGATGCTATGCTGATTACAATGATTCATGGTTTAAGTATAAACCTTTCCTAATCTGATCCAAGACTTTCCATAGAAATGGTGTGATATTTCTTCTTCTGCACATACTAAATTATGAGGGATATTTAGAGCTTTTTGGTGACACAGATTTGTTGCTTTCTCCAAAATATTTAGCTGTGCAAGTTTATGCTGTTTAGGTCTGGAATATCTCAAAATGGAAGAGGGAAATGAGACTGCCTGGAGCTAAGCCCAGCATTTCTCTGGCAAATGTGCATCAATAAAACAAAACATTTACTCAAATAAATAAGAGATCATGGGGGAAGAGGAGTGGGGAACCCAAATATCCCTCCCACTGTGTCCAGCTTTAACTCAAATACAAATATTAGAGATGGGGGAAAGGGAACAGAGGAAGAGGATAACTTGATAGACAGAAAGAATGTGAAAAAGTTGTATTCCAGCACAATCTAAAACTTTCCAGGGAGACAAATGGGGATAAGCAGGTAATACTGTATGGCCTTTCATACGAAGTCTTCCATTCATAGGAATTCTCTTCATTTTTCCATGACCATGTCTCACTGCTCTTTTTCCCCACCTTTTTCTGATTCTGGATTCACATGTCCTCTCTACAGTTAACTACACAAATATTTTGTGTACAAGTCACGTTGGATCTCACAGAGTTTTGGAGAAGAAACCTAAGAGAGACCTACCAAGGCAACCTCCTGAGCGAATAATTTACATTAATAATAAAACAATCTCTTTTAAACCAGCATGTTTAAGGTAAGTGGAAAGTGATGCAGTCTTTCATCTACAGATCAGAAGGCAATGAACTCCATCTCTCCCTCAAACTTCACTTTCTGATGTGATCTATGAGACAGAGCTGTGGTGGTTGCTGTCTGGAACAGAACTGCCCCAGGGAACATGATTGAGACATGCCACTAAACAGCACCAGGTGAGAGCCTGATTGCTATGACCTCAAGAAAGAGTCAAGAAGGTGACAGAAGCAAAAAGATCATCCTTCATTCCAAGGCTGCCTTAAGATAACAAGGTTTTCATGGACTTTGAGTCAATCTGTTGTGCTCCTTCAGGGAATTTTAGCTTTAACTTACTTTTCATGAAATCAAAACATCATTGTAGTCATAGTCCTTCTAGAAAGCAGGAATGTCTGAGTTACTCTCAGAGAGACAGAAACAGGTTTCCCTAAAAGTAAGTGATATTGGGATAAGAATGCTCATCCAGATAATTTCAAAATACTAATTTAAGCAAAAATGCAGCAGGTGGAAATCTGGTGTAAGAAGTCATTTTTGGCTTAGAGGTCTGAACTAGGAAGCACATAATTTACCCCTGGCATTAAGAAAAGGTAAGAGTTTCAGAAGGTCCTAACTTAAGACAACTGAGTAAGCTGCCTTTGCTGGTGTTTTAAGAACAAAATTAACCACTTACACTGAAATAGAAGTTTTCATTATCTTTTTTCAGAAGAAATATCAAAATAAAATTGAAATTTATAAAGAGGCAACTAGAAAAATTTGAAAATCCGTGTAAAAATAGAGAGGGATCTAGAGAAAAGGTTCGTTTATAAGCAAAAGAAAGCAGATGAGCAGGAATAGAAGAGGGCAGGCATAAGCATACCCATATAAGAGATCATTTAGGCATCCCTAATGACCTCAAATTAAAACATAGCTCCACAGGAATTTGAAAGACACAGCCCTTGTCTTGAGATCTTGCTTGAGAAATAGTGCTCACAGGAATGCAAAAGTATCCAGCAGAGATTTATGGAAACAGCAGAAGTACTCTGCATAGTCAAACATGGTTATTTACATGGTGCTACCCAATTATTTTAATGGTGTTTTGTGCTGTCCTCTGAAGCAATAAAAGATGGGCTCAATCTCAAACCTTTTGTCTAAGCCACTGTGGCAATTCCTGTGCTAGAGTGCTGCACTGATAAGGTGCTGATATATATTTCTTGTTCTAATCTACTTCCACTAAGGGAAATCCATTTTTTTCTTTCTAGGAGTCAGTGGTTTTGCTTCATTTCTTGCACTGAAAAAAATCTCCCAATAATTTACCTGCATATTGCTCAAGAAAGTGCCTGCAAGCAGTGCTTGCTGCAGAACCAGACAAGGGGAGCCTCCTGCCTGACTTCTCTGAAGCAGCTGAATTTCTGGGGCCACAGCCTCACTTTTTCAGAAAAGACAGCCTCGCATGCCAGGTCAGTCAGAGAGGCTGCCTCTGTTTCCTGCTGAATTTGAATTAAGGCTTTTTCCAGTCATTGTTGTTCAATGACTTTAGAATTTTAAAGAACAGAACCAAATTGAAATGACCAAATCTCTGCATTCAAAACAAGCTAGCACCAAGAACAGGATAATTAGTCAGATGAATAAGTCTGTGGAGAGGGAGTCAGTCTGGGAATCGTGTGCTTAAGAGAGCAATCACAGAGCTCTAGAGATGGGCTCATGGGTGGGTTTTCCAGGCACTGGGGAAATTACTGAGGCAGCCAGAGCAGTAACAGCTGCTGTAACAAAAGCACAAACTAGATGCCAGGCCCTGTGAGTTCAGGAGGAAATACAGATGAGGATCCGACACTGAACGCATGAGGCGCTGACGTCAGCAGTGTTGCACCAGGAATGCTCTTGGCCCCTACAAAAACCTAGCTCCACCAGAATTCCCCCTGCAAATTCCCTGGGACTCCCATCCAAACCCTCTGCCCTTTGAAGCCATGGTCCCCTTTCGTGTTTGTCTGTTGAGAACACAAGGGGTTGAAAGCCTGTTTTCCTCTTTGTATCCCACTGTGCAGCGTATGGCGTCTGCAGCAATTAAACCCAACTGCATTGATCCCAGCTGGTGAGTGAAACCCAGGCTGGAAGCAGCCTATGAGCTCCTGCTCCAGGGTTTCCTTGCAAGCTGCAGTGAAGGCCAGGTCTGCTCAAGTTCACAAACGCTTTGACAAACCGGGTCATGCTTTAATCACATCTGACTGTTTTGGGAGGAAAAAATGTGCAGTGTGCAGAGATCAAGAGCGGGTTTTTGTTTGGGGGTTTTTTTAGGGTGAACCTGCTTTGTGTGTGAGAGCTCAGTAAATATCCAGGCAGCTCAGGGCAGCCACAGTTGCTGGGAATTTCACTCCCATTTCCCTGGGTGGGCTGGGTTGTGAGCCAGGCTCTGAGCTGGAATTTCAGGCCACAATTTGGACAGGCATGTGAAAATTTTGATCTCAATAAGAATGAGCAAGCAGAACTTGCCCAAAGCCCCCTTCCAGATACAACTGTGTTGGAGCAATAACAAAGACCTGTATGAGAGTTTGAACTTGGCAAGTTCAGCCCCATCTCTGAGAGCTGCTTGGTCTGGGGTAGTCTCTCTGAAAGGATAACTTTTCCTCTAAGACTTTTAGCTTTCTAGATCCTGGTAAATATTGGTGGTACATCACATACAGACTCACACCTCTGTGTCAGATCCCTAAAGACAACACACACTGAGAAGAAGTAGTATTTTTTAAACCTACAGCTGTAACAAACAAACACCTGAGCATTTTGTATTCCAGAAGAGATCTGAGCCTGTGGAGGTTTTTGGCAAGAGGGAGCAGATTTATGCCTGGTCTGTATAGCACAAGGCACCGATGTTTTATCTGCAGAGACTCTGTGTTTCAACAGGTCCATTGCACGAATGGCCCCACGGAGCATATCACAGTACAAACAGGGAGCAGATGGAGCCTCAGTAGCCCATGAGACTTTTCCAGCTGTGAGTCTACACAAAGCCAAAGAGGAAGCTGCTGTCCTATGGGGTCCTGCCAGACTCCCAGGTACACCTGCAAACCTGGGAAGAGCTCAGCTCTTTTACTTTTTGCTAAACTGGGTGGGAAGTTTTCACTTTTCTACACTATTCTTCATAAACCAGCCTCCTTCTGCCTGACTTCTACTCCCCTTCTCCTTTGGTTTGGATTTCACCTATGTTTGTCATGGTTTAAGAATGCTACTCCCCAGTTCAGTGCCCCTGCTGAGACTCTCTCAAATCACATGCCACTCTCCTGCTTCCCCTTCTCCTCCCTGTTCCTGCTCTGGTGGGATGGAGTGGAGAATTGAGACACAAAAGATGAAGATCATGGGATGAGATAAGAACAACTTACTGGAAGCAGCAATGATATAAGAAAAAAACAGTAACAGCGACAATGTTTACTACAAAAGTACACAAAAGAGAGGGTGATTCACATGCAAAAATGCTCACCACAGAACCCAAGACAATAAAGAATGGTGACAGCTTACCCTCCCCTCCTACCCACCACATTTTTTTGGCCAGAAGCTACATCCTTCTTTTATTAAGCCAGAGAGTCCCTTTCCTCCGCCCTCAACAACCATGTGAGGTGGTGTAGACTAACATCTGTGTCATGGCCAAAACTAGGACAGAGATGCTACTCCCTCACAAAAAATATCTAAGAGTGCATGCACTTTCCTGGGATAATGTACAAGAGCAATTCTTACTCATCACCCATGTGCCTCAGCTTAAAAACCAGCGCTCATTCCATCTGAAACACAGGCACAGCCTTTGCACTCAAAAATTTATACTGCAAATAACAACCTGGAAGATCCTATGGGTTATATAGGCTGCCAGAGAGAATAGTCTCAGAGATTATGCAGTTTGGTAAAGTTAGTATTTGCTTCAGGAAAGGGAAAAGCTACAGGCCTTCCAAGTCCACTAGTTTCAAGGGATTCATCCTTACTCCCAAAGGATTAGCTATTATAAGGATTAAAAGCTACAGAAATAGGACATAAGGAAAAAAAAAAAAGGAAAAAAAGGTGGGGCAAGGCAGGCATATTTTTGACCTACTCTATTATCTAATCATTTTGAGTGTTAGAACATTGAATTTTCTGCTAATCATTTGTTAGCTTTTTATTATTATACACTTTCTCAAAATATTTGAATATACTCTACCATTTTCACCCACACTTTCAAGGGTTACAGAAATAGAAGGGTCTACATACAGAATGATATCACAGCCAGCATGAAAAAAAATCTCTGCAGTGTGGGAAGATTGAACTGAATTAAAAAAAAAAAAAAGTTACTAACTGAAGAAAGAGGGGCTGAACTTCTTCTGCCATGAGAAAAGGAACAGAGAAAAAGGGATAAAGGAAGGAAAGAAAGTAGGACGGAGCTCACTGGGGAACACAGTAACCAAACTGACTCACCAGTACTCTGGCACAAGTGCAGTGGGGGTCCACGACCTGATTTGGTATCCCCAGGGGTCTCTTGCCCTAGATCTGGCAGGGTCAAAGCCTTCCTCAGCTAAACCTGAAAAAGTCAAGTCTGTCTGTGGTAGTCAGGGGAAAGCTATTCTGCAAAAGTTTTCTTGACAGAATCTGAGAAAATATATCCTGCCCTGAAGGACAGAAGGGACAATCCTTCTGGGTAGGATCTGTGGGTGATGTTCTCTGGGATACTTTCACTTAGTAGTGTGTAGCACATTGCCAGTAAGACATTATGAAAGTGCCAATTCAGAGAGGAGAAACAAACTCTAGCCAGACTCTCAGAATTGAGCTCTATCTGCCATTTGGCTGAGAAAAAAAAAACCAGATATGCTCCTAAGTCAACAAATATGGCAAAAATAAGGAGAAGATTTTTTTAATGCATGTGAAAAGAACTTAACCTGAAAAAAAAAGAAAGATGTGAGGAGGGAAAAGGTAATGCAATACAGTAGGTCTGAAAGATTCAATTCTAGAGTATTTTTCAAGTCAGACTGGCTGTGATACTAAGAAATCCTGCAGAGGGACTGGTATTTTAGCAGAAAGGAGAGAAGGGAAAAGTAATGATCTGTGATGATGGGAAATCAGAATAAATTAGGTTGAAAAAGACCTCTTAGATCATTGAGTAACCTTTTACCGATCACCACCTTCTCAACTAGGTCATGGCACTAAGTGTCACATCCAGTCTTGTCTTGAACACCTGCAGGGACAGTGACTGCACCACCTCCTTGGGCAGTCCATTCCAATTTCTCTGAAGAAACTCCTCCTGATGTTCAATTTGAACTTTCCCTGGAGCAGCTTGAGACTCTGTCCTCTTGTCTGGTTGCCAGTTGCACCCAAAGCCTTTCCCTCATTCACTGGGCAGGTCACCTGGTCATTAAAGTCAATCAGGTTGATCAGGCAGGACTGCCTTTCTCAAACCCACACTGGATGGGCCTGATCCATTGGTTTTCCTAAGTATGCTGTGTGATCACACTCAAAATGATCTGTTCCATAACCTGCTTATGCACCAAGGTGAGGCTAACAGGCCTGTAGTTCCCTGGATCCTCCTTCTGGCCCATCTTGTGGATGGGCATCGCACTGGCCAACCTCCAGTAACATGGGCCCCTCCCAGTCAGCCAGGACAGTTAATAAATGATGCAGAGTGGCTTAGCGAGCCCTTCTGCTGCCCCCTCAGTACCCTTGGATGAAGCACATTCAGTCCCAAAGACTTGTGAGCATCTCAGGAGGTCTATTCTGCTGCCTGTCACTGTCTACCAGCTCAGGGAACCAGTTGCCCTGAGGATTACCACCCTTAAAGGCACAGAAGGCATTAAGTACCTGGGCTTCTTCCTCATCCTCGGTGATACTGTTTCCTCCCACCTTCCATCCAATGTACTTATAAAAACACTTTTAATTATTATCTTTCATAGCAGTGGTCAGATGGAGTTCTAGCTGAGCTTTTGCTTTTCTAGTTTTCTTTCTACATGACATAATGGCATCCTTGTACACTTCCTGAGAAATCACAGAGATCCATTTTGTGATGTGTGAGAAAAGGGTATCAGGTCCTTGGGTTCTTTCAAAGTACTCCAGCTTTTTCTGGAGTACTCAGCTCTGATGGTCTGGTGAAGTTATTCCATTTCCCGAGTGAGGATTTATTGGAAAAGGAAATGTGAAGAACAGCACTGCATCTAACTCCCTGCTCTCCAAAATCTTCACATTTCCACAAGAGACATGACATTTCTTAGCTGTGCACTGAATGTCACCTCTCCACCCTACTGCATGCCAGCCCATCAGCCTGGAGCTCAAAGAAGTTACTAAATCACTCAAGTGTTTAAGTAACACAAAAGAACAGGCAGCAGAGGGAAGGTTACCTGAAGTCAGCTTTCATCTCCAGCTGTTTACCTGCCCAGCATTTCTTCCTGTTCTTCACACCCCTAACTGAACCTTGACCTGAAAGAACCTGTATGTTTTTTAAAAATCTTCCACCCAAGTGAAAAAAAATCCTGCTGATTTCAGCATGAAGGAAGAAACCACTTAAAGTAAGCAATAATAATGAAAACAGGCCCTAAAAGTTTAGATTAAGCTATGGAAAATTGCACCAGTGATTCGTTCTGCCTGGTGACTCCTCATTTAGGATTCTGAGAAACACAGCTCTGCTTGGAGATGATCTTTGTATGTGAGGATACAAAGAGGAAGGATAAAGGATGTACAACATCATCTTGCAGATGAGAGAAAACCTGCAACACGTGTTGGTGTAATGGGACAATGAAGTGCAGCAGACCTGACTCCTTCCCAGAGTCTGTCCAGATTTCAGTCTCTGTCAAATCACAGGATCACAACAGATCAATAACATCCCAGAAGCAGCTGTTGTGTATCTGAACAGCTGATCAGTGCAGCCCATCTACTCAGAGTTTAGCACTTCGGTGTGCCCTGGCAGCACAGCATCAGATGGAACAGGAGAGCTGGACAAGTAAGTGGTTATAGCATGGTGCCTGCAGAGTGCTTTAAATCACAGACATAGAGGATTCATCCAAAAAATTCTCTAAAAAAATAACAAGAAATGGGGAAAGGCTGGACAGCCCCAAAAGGAAAACACACATAATTAAAGCCTTTTCAGTGTGCCTCAGAACAAGGCTGCATGCAGTGGTTTCCCAGAAGCAGGGTCCTGTGCTGGTCAGTGCCTTGCAGCAGTGCTCAGAAACATTGGAAGTCCATCACGCAGCTGAAGGCAGGCAGAGTGGCAGGTCACCCAGCCAGGGTAGTGGGGACAGGGAGATGTGGTGGCAGCGGCTCTGTGGAGCGGGGAGGGAGCACCCAAGCACCATAAAGCTCTGCACTGAGGGTGGGAGCTGGGAAAAGCAGAGCCTTGTACTGACTTCCACAAGAAGGGAATAAAAGTGACAAAATGAGAGCCTTAATTGCAGAGTAGAGACATATCATCCCCTCTGCTCTGCACCCCTGTGGGGATGTGCCACACAGATGTCTCTGTCTGGGATGGTTGCCAGCAGGGCTTTGCAGAGGCTTTGTCTCTGGGCTGTGCACTGGCAAAGAAATGATGGCTTTTATGTGCTCTCTAACTGCAATTGCAGCTCCAGCTTTATGTTCCTCTTTGCTGGAAGACAGTTTGTCCCTCCTCTCCCTCATTTAGCCCTCCTGAGGAACATAGGGGTGTTATCATGGCCCAAATGACAGATCAGGAGAGAAAAGACTGATGAGCGAAATCACAGATTTGACATTGGAGGCTGAGGTGAAGGTATCCCCATAACACAGACAGGCATCATGCCTGCAGGCAGAGTTGCTTCGAAACAAGAAAGCCAGAGGCAGCAGCTGCAGGGGAGGAATGTAACTGAGCTCACAATCCTTCCTTGGACACTTGCTGTGGTGCCTGGAGGAAGGTCTCTGTCACCACAGCAGGAACTTTGGTCCTCCGTACTGTTCAAGCAAGACAGACAACTGGAAAGAAGGAGCACTTCAGTGGCCCCAGGGCATGTGAAAGGAGCAGTTCAGCTGTCAGTGGGTAGAGATAATGGTGCCCAAAGGACAGATGGAGTTGAGAAACTTATCTGTTTGTCAGAGGACAGTCCTGAACCTCTGAACCACTCACCTCTCTTATTGCAGGGCTGCTTTTTCACTGGGAAGCAAACAGGCAGGTGTGACTCGTTCAAATATGAGCTCGACCTCAGGGTTGGAGAGTTCCCCCTTATCACTGCCCCCAGAGGTTCCCTCAGCCTGAGCACATTTTGCAAGGCAAGGGCAGACAGTGCTGCCATTTTTGCCAGCTCACCTTTAGCATGAGAGGAGGTGAGGCACTAGTTAATTCTGTTCTGTCATGGAACAGGAGTGAAAAAAAGGGAAGTGTTGTGGGTCCCCCGAGAATTACTCCTTTTGGAATATCTGGCAAATTGAAAACATTTGGCTTCAGATTAAGTGAAATGTTTTATTAGGCGGAAATCAAGTAATTTCCCTTGGGAGGCATTTTCTACAAAAGCCTAAAGAATCAGACAGAATGGCTGGATTCCCAAAAGAACAGAAACTGTTCCTTGGCTGCAGAAGAGAGGTGGTACCACTTGGGCTGAACTAAGCACCTGGCCGTGGAACCCACTTGACCTTAGAAGTTATTGGAAATGAAGAGGAGCAGCTTCAGCAGAAACAGAAGGCAGAGTAGCCCCAGCAGTGGTTGCTCATCATGTCGGAGAGAATCCCAGGTTCATGGACTTCTATCTGCCCTAAGTACCCTTCCTCTCAGAGGGTCCCAAACAAGAAACCATCAGATATGCTCCCTGTGTATTTCAGACTTCTTCTGAAGCCTTCCCTCATTTCTACAACAAAACCTAATGTAGACCCCCTGGTGACTGAAGCACTTGGGCATCAGCCTTTGCCAAAGGAGGCTTGGATGTGGTCTTGGTGTCTCTCACCAAGTATCTTCTGCCCTAGTGGGTGGACTAGGAAACCCAGCAGTAACTGCTAGCCAGTTCTGCACAGGAACCCAGTCTGCAAAACATGAAACATCCTGTTACAGAAACATCAAAAAATGGATCAGTCTACATTCAGCCATAGATAGACAAAACAATCTGGTTATTTTTACATAAACTAGTCAATCATTTTGAGCAATTGGCTACTGCAGTCTTTGGCAAAATTAAAACAAAATCTGGTAAGGTGGAGCAAAAAAGTGTAATATGCACATATTTCTGGATTTAATTTTTCTCATAGCTTTGCATTAACTATTCTTTCACTGACTTTTGTCAATGATGAAAATGGACACACTTTTTTTGACCACATGCATCTTTGTCAGTAACGTTTGAATAGGCAAACCAACTATGTGGCAGAGCCCAAAGTTGTGTGGTACCAGGCAGATGTGCAATGCTCTGAGAGATATGTGAGCAAAGCCTCCTATATTCCACTGATATGTGGGATCAACCAGGCTATTTGGGATCCAAGAGGGTGCTGTAAATACTAGAAGGAAAGACAAACAGATTTTCCATAAACAGCATCAAGGTCTTTTTGTGTCAGCAGTCAGCACCTCAGAAAATTACCTCATGACAAGGTTTTCAGGGACAGAAAAGTTCTGCACAGATTTCTAGCTTCCTTGACGTAAGTGCTTGCAACACACACTTACTGAACATGCTCTTCTTCAGGGCCAATTTATGCTTGTTTTAATGTCCTTTCCAAAATATCTCACTGGGGTCATGGGAAGTGCTACGCAGCCAAGTCAAGTGACAAGCATCAGCATGTTGTCAGCATGCGAAAGCAAAAACAAATCGTTTTTAAAGGAATTAGAGAGTCTAATGACTGAGCTAATCTTTAACTGTTCCAGGAAAAATAATGCATCTGGTAAAGGAGAGAACGAGAGGCTTTTACATCCATTTACTCCCCCAGGTGAAACTCCTCTGTACCCCAGATGCAATGCCAAGCATAGCAGAGAGAGCAACAGGATGGCCAAAGCAGGGATCTGGCATCAGAACATGCTATTCCCAGACTACACTGATTAGTCCATCATTTCTAGCACAGCCTCCGACAAAGCCAGCTCCCCACATTGCCGTTGCCATCTGTAAAATCAGGAGAACAGGTGGATTTGTCCTACTTCCAAACCAGTAATGACCAAGCCTCACAAGCTGTACTATGTTCCCACGCCTGTGAGACAGAAAGATATTACTGCCCCCACTTTGGAAATGAGGAGCCAAGAATAGGTGAAATGTAACTGTTTGCCCAAATTTTCGCATAAAACTGATGACAGAGCAGCTGACTCAAAACCAGTTGTCCCGTCCCTAGGTCAGGACTTTAATTCTTAACACCTTACTCCAAGCCTGACCTGACACTTGATCCAGAAGGTAAATACTGATAGTGTGGGTAAGTTTTTCATTTTTCTTAGAGGACTGCAGTTCTTGGAATTTACTTCATTAAGATCTTAGTCTCTGTTTACTTATGGGCAGCAAAATTGCACACAGAGAAACTCAAGCATCCCACAGGTAGTACAATGTCAATATCCTGTGAAGCCACTTGGAAACGAAGCAGTAGGCATGCCAAGGCTTTAGAAGCATAAAATATTATGTTTGATAAGACTACATAGAATTGGGTCATAGGATCTCTTCAGCCAAAAATTAAACTTCCCAAGAGGTTTTGATTCTCTGGGGTGGGGTTTTATCCAAGCCCTAAATATACCTGTGACCAAATTGCCAAGAAAGGAGCATCTCCTGAATACAGAAAATAATAGCACTATTTTTTGTTGATTCTGTTGAGTTTCAAACTCATTCTGTAGAGACAGAACAGACCAATATCTTATGAGAACCTGTAAAACAATTTTCTGTCTTGCAAAGAATTTTAGAAATGGCCAAACTTGTTCTGCCCTTAATCTCCACTGGATGAGCCTCTGGAGCCTGTGTGCAAGTAAACCTCAGTGTAAATTATACTTTAAACAGCAATAAAAGCAACTGCTATCTAAGAGTATACTGGTTGTCACAACACCTCCAGGCATATCTGCTCAAAATTTCAGCAACAATAAGGTGGAAGTCAGGTCTCAAGCTAGCTGACTAATAGGGTTTCCTTTCTGTAGACATTTTCAATAGCTTGAAATGTAATTTCAAATAGGCATTAAAAAGTTTGCAAGTTTCCTATAAAGCTGAAATCCTGTAAGATGTTATTTCAGAAATGCTAATATATACAAAATATTAGATGCAGGCAAGGACTTCAGCAGCTGTTGAGTAAAATGACCATATCTGGGTGTTTTTCCAATATCATGGCTGCTCAGCACTGATTAAGGATGACAAATGTATTTGGGAGTGAGCAACAACAAAACTGAAGAGGCATATCAGCCTCACACAAGAATCAAATTTCCAGGTTCTAAGGAGCAAAAGAAGTCCCACTTCAGCCAGCCAGAGGATGCAGGACTGACTACAAGGCAGCAATTCCTGGGCAGACCTCAGCAGCTTTTTTTCTGTGCAGTTCCCAGATCAAACATGTGATACAACAGTCAAGTTATCCAACATGAGACTGACAAGTAAAATTTGTCAAACCACATGAAACATTTCTACTTCAGCACATATACGTTTTCTAACTGCATCAGCTTTATTGGAACATTCCTACTCGGTTCCTACTCAGCTTGCAGAAACAAGCTCCACTCAGTTCTGCTTGCTCCCAAAATTACAATTTCTTCTCATACAAGCAACAGGAGAGCTGTCATTAGGGCCTTATCAAGATCCTTTGGGCATGCAGATGGACAGGGTAATTCTGTTACTGTCATTCATCAGCTGTAGCAAATCATGTACATGTGCTCCCTGAACCAATTTGTCACAGTACTTGGAAACACACGGGCCCACACTAAATAGACAGCAATGACCAGCTCTGCAACCCTTCATTAATTACTGTGGAATCATAACCTAGCACAGGTAGGGGCTTTACAGAGCGGAGCCACAGATACAAACTTTGTTTTGGAAATAGGCACCTGCATGGTCCATAAAAGCCCAGCTAAGAAAGGAAAGCATGCTCCAATTAATCACTAATGACTGACTTTCCTTTGTGTTGAACAGACTGTGCTGAACAAAGCAAACCTAGAGCTTGGAGTATTTAAACAAAAACACAAAGTAGTGCACTGAGAGATTATAAAAGGAAGCAATATATAAGAAATCACGTTTCTGCATGTTTTCACAGTATCACCAAGGAATGCACAGTAGTGGGTACAGCCCCAATACTGGGGCTGTGGAGTTCTCACACTGTAGCAGGCCATGTAGGAGGCATCAGATACTCTGCAAATTACTGAATTCTCTATTAGAAAGAATAGAGAGTTCCTTCTGTATAACAGAAAACCCAGTCACTTCGGTTCCCGCAATCAAAGAGGCCCATCAGAGTGCGAAGACCATCAGGTCCCCACTGTCACAACACTGTCCTTGCCAAGTCACTGTTGGCTGTCAGGGATGCAGGTACCCAGAGTAAAGACAGAGGCACTGGGACAAAGTGATAGGGTCTCCTAGATATATGGTTACAGCTTCTCATATGGGATGGGTGGCTACAAGCACAGTGTGCTCAGTGACCTGCCTCCTCACGAGCAGCTCCCAGCCCAGCTGCAGAATAGCCTAAATAGATGTGCCCAAGCAAGGACATCCCAGGAGATGGGCTCCAAACCCACACTGAAATGACATCAGGGTGCTCTTCAAGGAGTCTCTCAGCTACGGTGTCATTACCTGAGTTCTGAGCTCTGAGTTCTCTTTGGAGCAGGGATTGTTTCCTATGTATAACTTGTGTCGGGTTTGAAGCCTCTGGATGCTACTGACGGGGATGACTCGGACCAAGAAGGCCCAAATTAATTTCTGCTAGATGCAATTAAGTAGATGTGTAAATGCACTGAAGAAAATACTGTGGCTCATTACAGACCAGTGCTCATCTGTACAACCCATGTATCAGGCACCACATTTCATCCAGAAGAAGACAGAGCCACAGTGAGAGATTTTCTCTTTCACCAGTTCAAACTCAGAAGAGTTAAAACAAAAAGGACCTCTGCCCCAGCTGCATAAATAAGAATATTTCCACTCAGAACAGAACTGAAATGGAGGTTAGATAAGCAAGGCCTTGGCAGCAGGAAAAACAAACAAAGCCAGTCCCTGCTACGCCCACTGAGAAGCAGCTTGTTTTGCCATGAAACAGTTTGTCACACAAGATCTGCAAAGACTCACTGGCAGGAAAGAGCAACCCATCTAGGCTTCTGTGAGCCCAGACAGGAGGAGGAATGGCACCCAGTTAGGATGTTTCAAATGTTGTGACAGGAGGGCAAAGCTGCAGCCCATGCAGGTACTCAGCAGCACACCACCAGCTAGAGGCTCCCTGGGCAGAGGGCTAACCTGGAGGCTACCCTGATTCCAATACACCATGTCAGTCAATAACAGGAAGCCAGTTTAATCAGACCATGTAATTCCCTGGCAATCCTCATTTCCCTTAAAGAGGTTTTCCACTAATAACAGCCCGTCTTGGCTCAGACAGTGCTGGGAAGCTGGGGTTCGTCTGCTGAGATCTCAACACTAAGTTGAAAACAAGAGGTATATAAGATCTAGGCAGACATCAGAGCACTCACTTCCACGCACCTCTCTAAGGGATCCCAGAGGTTTAGGAGAGAGGTTTGAGCTCACCCCAATGTCCTCACAGAAATTACACTATTGCAGTCACTGATGAAGGAGCTTCAGCCCCGCATCCTCATGCTGCTGACAGAAGCAGCGTGGCTGTGCTGAGCCCAGCTGCACCTACCAACCTCCTCTGCCCTCTGGGACACCTTGCCCTTTTTTGCTTTGGGTAGGCTGGCTGATAAACAGCTCCTTGACTGAAGGGATGATTCAGATACAGCTCTAGCAAGAACAAACTCTTGAGCTATGACAGCGACACAGAATGCAGCATCTCTGTTTTTGTTGTCAAGTGTCCTTTCCCCTCCTGCACCTCCCTCAGCTCTCTTCCTCTAATTTTATTCCCAGAGCTGAACGATTGCTTTTAACAAAGATGGTTGAGTCATTTCCCAGCTCTGATGTGCCATCTACCAAATGCTTCAGATGACTGATGTCTTAAGAAAAAACCCTGCCTGTTCCCTTGCTGCACATCTTAAAGCCGCCAAAATGGAGCAATTATACCCAATTTCTGTGACAAAGAACAAGTAGACCTGTCATTATCACAGCTTCCTCTTGGACAGGCAGTGGGTGAGAGAAGGAAATACATGATCAGTGTCATAACAATAACAGGCTGATGCATGCCATGAACCACAGCCGGCTGTGAGTCCACATCAGGAAGGTGTCTCTTCATGCCTGCAAATAATAAAGCCCATGCAAGATTGACCTGGGCATTACAGGAAGACACTGCTGTTCAGTGGTGGGCCCCAGGGAGCAGAGGTGCCCCTGCCCTGGACCCTCTGCCAGACATCTGCTGCTACACCTGTGGTCCAGCTCTGTGCCCTCAGTACAGGCTCCAGAGGACATGAGGCATGGCACATTTGACTCCCCACACCATGAGCATGGGCTCAGCAGAACACACCCAGGACCTCCAGAACAGGCAAGGCAGCTCTCTGGGGAGTTGCATTACTCTGCTCTGACTTTTCAACACAACACCCACCTCTAATAGGAACAAAATTCTGTCAGACAGCTGCCAAGTAACCTTTGTATGAGGCTGCAGAAAATTTTTCTGTGGCTTCACACCCACTGTGGGAGAACATGTGTGCCTTTGGCTTTTATTCCCTCCGACATGTAGTCCCATAAGGGATGCTGAAGGTTAACAGAGGATTAGGCCATGCCTATGATCCCCAGGCAACACTGACATCTGTTGTGGATTTTGGCAAGGCAGTGTACAGAGCACCTTGCTGGGTACTTCCCTGACTACCTCAAGCAACCAAAGCCGCACAGTGCATCCTCCCTCTCCACACTCTTCATGTTCATCCTCATAACTCCCCCACCCTTTGTTGGTCACTAGTTTCTAGTGGCCATAATTGATTGGATGTTGCCTGGCTCAGAAGATGCCTGACATGCTCCAGTGTGCCCCACAGCAATGATGAGTCCTTCCCTGGAACAAGGAGGGGAGGCAGCAGGCCCCGCTCTCTACAGAAGACTCATGTGCAGAAGGTTGGAAACCTCCAGCTTTGTTCAGCCATAGTGTGAGGCTGATAGATGAAGGAAGAACAAGTAGAAGAGACAAGGCAAGTGGACCCTTAGACCTGAGCTTCCTTGCATGTCACTTGTGTCTGGCTGCACAATATTTAGAACTTGGATGCCATCACAAATTTCATCAAACACAGAAAATCTTTCACCTGCCTGACCACTCCCTTTTCAAGGGATCTGTACCACTCCAGCTTTTCCCTTCCTTCTTTCCCATCTCCGTTTCTCTGCCCTCATATTCTACTCCTCACCCTTCTCTCTTTTCACAGCCTATAACTCTTCCAACTCATCACATGGGCTTCTGAAACACAGGACTCATTACACCTGAGTCAAGGCCTTTCCATCTCATGGCTAAAGCTCTCCTCTCCCTGCTGTCTCCAGGACACAGAGATGTTGCACACTAGCACGATCCCTACCAGCCACTGCTCCCCATCCTTTGCTGTTTTAAGCTCAAACCAACACAGTATAACCATGCAAGCTGGAGGCATACCTTCCTGCTCCCATCTAACAAGAGTCAGATGCTGTGATTTGCTAAGGTCTGATCCTGAAAGTCTCAGACCAGAGAGACCTCAGCTGTCCCAGTCATTTCCCTGCACTCAGCCTTCAAATTCCTGACTAGGTCCAAACAAAAACTGATGAGAAGCCTATAGATTGAGCCTGCCCTTTTACTGGTTCAGCACTTTATATTGCTGAAATAAAAGTGTAAGTGAGAGCAGAAGAAAGGTAAGGACCTACACTCAGGAGTCTGGAAAGCAACATACTATTTGTATTGTTGGCAGGAGATTGGCTTTATAAGTCAGCCTATGCTTATGTTTTCAGGTTTGAGCCTAGCCTATATCCCTTGGAAAAAAGCCATGCACACCTTCCCATCCACAAAGGACAGTCCCGGGGACCAGCTCTTTCAGGCATTTTGTATATTTTAGCAATATGAATACCCTTGGACAAAAGTCATCATTGCTCTGTGGCAGGGTCACTGGTCCAGCCTTGCCAAAAGTACAGCAAAATTTTCTTTGAAGCTGAGCGCTTGTCTCCCCAGAGCAAGTCTCTGCCTCAGATACCACTGCCTGTCAACTCATTTCTCTGTTGCCATCTAAAAGAAGGAATAACAAGTGAAAAACACAAAGCAGTGTGGCCTGGGAAAATTCTGACAGCCTGACAAAAGAAAGCAGAGGAAGTATCTACTTGTTTATATATTTTGAGATCTTTGAATAAAGATTTCCCTGAAAAAACATCGTGACTTCCTGTAAGCAGATGAAGAAAAGAAGATGTCAGCTTGTATCTCATCAGATTTTCTGGTGTAAAATCTAAACCAGGTATTTAGATGGATGATGCCATTCCATGACAGTAATGTTCCTTCTGAGAAGCACTACCTGCATTTAAAAACACAGACTAAACCAAACCCACTAAAAGAACAGAGTGTACAGAAACTACATACCACCCACTCAGCCTTACAGATGCAAAACAACTGAACCCACAAGGAAGAAAACAAACAGGGAAGGCAGCCAGAGCACAATGCCTGGCTCAGGCAGCAGCAGCCAAGCAGCAGCTGTATCACAGAGGTGGGCAAACGGCTGCACAAACACAGCCCTGGGCATGTGGTGCCCCGTGTCACCCCAGAGGCCCCTCTGGAGCTGCCAGGGATTCCAGCTGCCTCCTGCTCTAGCATGCTTCTCTAGCACCAGAGCATATTTCTCAATATGAAACACACTTGCAGAGCTGTAGTGCCCCAGACTTCCCCAAGTACAGTAAGTGCATGCTTGGCCCCTGTTAGTTCAGATACTTCAGGAAGGGCAGCAAGACTAAAATGGGAAACGGAAGGGAAAGCTGATAGGGAAATACTTCAGAATATCTCACTAAAGAGCACAACAATAGGATTACATAGACTCAACAAAGGACAGAGCAAGGGAATTTTCCTTGGGTATTAAGACACAAAACAAACCCTGATGAAGCTGGTCAAGCAGTGCAAGAGGCTTCTGGAGAAGCTGTGAATTCACCATTATTGAAGATATTCAGCAATCAGTCAAACGTGACCCTGAGTCACTTTGCAGTTGGTCTTGCTTTGAGTGGATGGAAGGACCAGGTAATCTTCAGAGATCTCTTCCAGTCCAAATTAAAACAATGTTGTTTGATCAAAAGCAACCGTGTTAAGAATTGGAATAAAACAGGAGCTTGAGAATGGCTATTCACAGTACTTAGGAAAAGAACTATAATCAGGGGGACAAATCAAATGCAGAATGATTTGGAAATATTCTGTTAAAATGAACTTGATCAAATAGGTTTTATTGAAATCACAGGCCAGTCATACGCCTGACATTCCTGATACTGCTGGATGCATCCAGAACGGGAAAGCCAGACTGAAGAGAAAAGGAGAAGCACCTTTCTCCACCTCCAAGAGATGTCATTCCTGCCCACCGTGCTTTGCAGATTGCAGAGGTGAGAGTACGGATCCGCCCTAGGAAGGGGCAGTGCCCACAGGTTCTGGCAGGCAGGAGTGACCTCTCCTGGAGACTGCCAGCCCCAGCTCCAGGGACAACAGGAGCCCAGCACAGGCTATGGTTGCCTCTGTTTGGCCGGAGTGCAAGAAAGAGGCCCCTGACAAATCTCTGCAGCACCCCAGCATCAGCCCCCAAGGCACACTTACAGTAGGCACCCACCATAACATTGTCAGCCTGCAGAGAAATGCATCTTTGGAAAGCACCTCTGTTTTGTATCTGGCATGATCAGGATTACCTGGTAATGAAATGCTCTCTACTTCATCCATAAACACAGTTCTTTAAGTAGATTTGATACAATAGATACTTAAATCTGAAGGGCCTATTCCAGTTAACCTGTCTTTGGTACAGGGCAAAATGCAGAAAGGTGATTGTAGAGAACAGTGAGAGTTATTAAAAGTAGTGACCTAATTAGTCACAATTATATAATTACAGACAAATTGAAGTTAGGAGGGACTTCTGGAAGTCACCTCATCCAAGCTTCTGCACAAACAGGTGATTAGGTGGTGAGGTTGTTCAGGGACTTGTCTGTTTCAGTTTTAGTATCTGCAGAGTCAAAAATTCCACTTTCTCTCCAGGAAAGGTGCTTATCCTTTTATGGTATCAGGTCTTTTTAAAACACAGTCCCATATTTGGTGACATCACTAGTTTATTTTCTGTAGATAACTCTATCAGTACGTTTATGCCAGGAGTCATTTCACAGCCTCGCTTGACATTGCCATAAGAAAACAGCAATCCACAGCTATAGCATTGCTCATGGAAAGCAGGTAGCTTTAGCTATGATGCAAAAATGGTGAGCTTGGAAAGACAAGGAACATGCTCAGATCTACAGGCCCACCTAAAAGCCTGTGCAACATGACAAATTAAGTTGTACATTATGGTAGCTAATGCATCCAGATTTGGATCAGTCATATGGTAATAAAGGATGGTGAGGATACAGTGGAAGACAGTCCCTCACAAAACAGCATGTCCATAAGGGATGGCTAAAATCTGACTACCCAAGGGTCATGGTACATAGTAAAACACGATCCTATTGCTAGAACAAATGTGATTCTTGGACATAAAAGCACAAAATTGTCCTGCAATAGCAGAGATGTGGCATTATCTTAGTACACATTGCTGTTGAAACAGCAGCGGAAACCACTCTGCTGCATCGAAAGAGAATGTGTAGTTTTATGTCAGCATTCACAGTTTAAAAACAATACAGGAATGGTCAAGAGTTCAGGGAAGAGCTTCAAGAAAGATACAGCATCTGGAAAACATACTTCTAGCAAGAATCTTGAGAAGGTCAACACAAGTTTACCCAACAGAAGGTCAAAAGATAATTTGTAATTACCAGCACCAGAAGAAATTATAATAAAAAAGGTTTTTTAATCAGGTAGAGAAAAAAACAGGAATATAATTTGATGCAGTGGTTAGAAGCCAAGCAAATTCAGAGGAACTATAGGAGCACTGCTTAATAATAGCCATTAAGTATTAGAACCATTTATGCAGGAATGGGATAAGCTTCCACAGTTTGAGACCTTGAACTGGAGACAAAACAGCCTTTTTTCAAAGATGCATTGTATCTCAAGAAATGTTGGAGCAGAAATTATTGGGTGAGATTTATTGTCAGAACAGATAATCATTAAAGGTCCCTCTGGTCTTAAAAATATGAAAAGTGCCCAGGAAGAACAGAAAAATACCTCTGAAAGCACTGAAATACATCTGAACAAATTGTACTGTGTTATGAAAGAGATTTTAATTACTATTAAAGGTTGCAAAAGAACATGAAATCTTTTTGAAAGCCACAATTTCTTTAATAAATATTAAAAATCCAGTGAGGAAATCCTTCACATAGCTGCCAACAACCGAAGAAAGAGGAAGGACATCTGTAGAAAACAAAAAAGAGGTCACAGAAGTATTTTCTACAAAACCTGAATGTAAATATAGATTAATTTTGGTGCCACTTAGAGCAACACCTGGCCTATCATTTTAAACAAAAAAGGGCAGAGCTTTGTACTCTCATAAAATCAAACACAGGAAACAAAGGAAGGTGTAAAAATTACAGTCCAGAGATTGCTCAATGTTGTCAAGCTTTCTCTGCCCAGTTTTTGAAAGCTAGCCTTGTGCCTTGTGTTTTTGTATATTTGCAGAGGCTTTGTGGGTGCAGAATACCACCAAACCAGCCACTGTGTGCTGGTGCCAGTGACAATGCGCAGCTGCAGGCTGCAAGGGAGACTGAAGCTCTGGCAGAGGATTGCCTGGGAAGTGCTGTTTTGATGTGAAACCAGATGGTGTTTCAGTGGTGTTTTGCTTTGAGATTTCTGGGTTTGCTCAAATCCAGGAAACTCGGGAGGAGGGAAACCATAAGCAGATGAAAACATACCCAACTAACAAACAGAGTTTGCACAAGCTCCCCTGTGCACAGTCTGGGGAGAAATGTAACCCTGGCCTTTCCCACTGGAGCCACACTGGGACCCAGCACACAGGAGCCATGCCGTGAGCGAGGACATGCAGACAGTGGGAGACCTACAAACCCAGCTCCTTGGGCAGATGGGAAAGGAAACAGGAACTCAAAGCAGAATAATGCTTTATGGAAGATTTTTTTTTTCTAAAATAAATCCCAACAACCACCAGCTGGTTCTCATTTCAGTCTGCAGATGAATAGATTTTGAGCAGAAAAGCAGCAACAGATGCCTCGGTGCTGCTCTGCAGGAAGCAGAGAGGCAATTATCCGCATGGAATTCACCCCTGGGATTTACAACCCAGGAGGCTGTGCGATGACAAGCTGGCCCATAGCCTGAGAGCTGCATCCTGCCAATGCCTACTCCTGTTGCTCTTCCAGCCCTAGGTGCATCCCTCTGGGGCATCACGAGACATGGCTGTGCTCTGGGAGCTGGAATAAAGTCTGTCCTTTCCCTTCACATCCTCAGAACTGTTCGTGAGCTGGGGAAGTGTGGAGGGAGGGACAAGAAGAGAGCTGGGACAGACAAGGCAAGACTTTCACAGGTGTCCCCAGGAGGGAGGACAGGGCCTGTCCTGAGCTCTCAATGGTCTTTTGGCAACAGAAAGCAAAGATGATCTGCCAGTTACAGGTTTTACCTACTGAAGTCCCCATGGTTTTTCAGTACTTAGATGCAAGGAAAAAGAGCTGAGCGCCACAGCCTTTCAGGAAGCTTTTCACGTCCCTCCATGTGCACCTTACTCTGTGCGAGAAAGCCCCTTGAAACCAGCTCCACACAGGCTCTGAGAGCCTCTCTGCTTGGTCTGCTAAACTGTTTGACCACAAGGATTCAAGTTGCATCAAGTGACACACAGGAGCCCTGGGACACAGTCCAGCCATCCAAAGTCAAGCCCCCAGCCTAGGGCTTTCCATCTCTCACACCACCACCGCATCCTCAGCCATAGGGGTGTACCTGATAGAGCAGCAGCAATCTGGGCAGCTTCAGCCATAAATCCAGCAGTGGGAGTCCAGTAGGCAGGGAATTGGCTTTGCAAGGTGGCTGCACATTTCCTGCACTTCCAAAGACCACCCCTGTGCCAAGAAGGGGAGCAGGAGGCTGGAGCTACAGAGCCTACAAAATCCTCCCTCCAAGGAGATGTATATAAGGAATTACTGGTGGATTAGTTCAAGCTGAGCCTTGAGGAGGAGGCAACAGGTTGGGTTGATGCTGGGACAGGACACACATGTGTGAGCTGCAGAGGCAACCTCAGAATGGTCTAGCCCAGGGCTCTTCCTGGGGCAGCTGGCTGCAGGTGTGCTGCAAGGTTATTTGATACCTGCTGGAGCTGGGGTCAAATGAGAAGAAATATTGGGGGGGGGGAGGGGAGGATTAACACAGCAGGTTCGTGGCAATCAGCATCTCTTCTGAGGGTGGGATTCTCTGTGTTTTCCAGCCATTCCCATCCATGCCACAGTCTTTAGTGCTAAGCCTAGATCATAAGCTGCCTGGGATGGACTCCGTGTCAGTTTGTATATAAAACAAGGGGACAGCACATACATGCTTTATATAAACGGATATTGGAGTAAGGAACTCTGCCACAGTTAACATTTCTGCAGGTCAACCCGAGTCCTTGTTATGATTGCAAATGGCTTTTCAAGTGCAGCTCTTCCCGTCAAGGAATGTGCGTGTGAAGTGTCTGTAACACATCGCACACAGACACATCGCTATGTCAACAGGGCACATGCACGCTCAGTGCTCCAGAGCTGCATGCTTACATTTGCCTCATGCTCTCTCCTGATCAACAATCTTCCAAAAGCCAGAACACTTTTCAGGTTTGGAGGACAGCCTGGACTTGCTAGTTATGTCACATCAGCTTGTTGGGACATATCAAGAGGATTGATTGGCTTTCTGTGGTCCTGGAAAAGCAGCTTATGATTTCTTTCAGACCAAATAGTCCAGTTTCTCTGACTGTTCCTGCCACCTTGCAGCTACCTGGCACAGAAAGCTGACAGCCCTGGTGAGGGAAAGGGCCACAGAGGAACACAAGACTAGCAGGCAGTAATTCTTGTGCTTGTTTAGAGCTGGACTAAAAATAGAGGTTCTTGAACCCGTTTCACCGTAAAAAGCCTGCATAATTCAGACAAGTTTTACCAGTAAATTGCAGCTACAAAAGAAAAACCCCACAGCCTTAAAAGGTCTCTGGAAGCCCATCCAAAACAGTGTTCTGTCCAAGTGTCCTTTACGAGAGGGCAGTGGAGAACAGGGCGGGATCTCAGATGCTAAAGACAGCTCTGGCCTGTCGGGAAAAGAGCAAGCTTTGCCCCGTCTCTGGTGTGTGCCTGCCACCAGGACAGCATGTCCGAGTGCTCTGAACTCAAAGCAAGAGGCAGCCCCTTGCTTACTCATTTCTGTATTACCCTGTGTACTGCCTCTGCCCTGGGAGCTGACTTTAAGGGAACTCTGGGAACTGAGGAGGAATCTTTGCTTACCAGACTGCAGTGAAAGCCTTTTATGATAAGTTCTACCCCTGTGTTTATATGATTATCCAAAGACAAAGCCAGACATTGAGTGCATTTTCAAAAAAACCTAAGCAAATACAACCACCAGATATACAGACCTTGCTCCCCTCATTGCTCAGGTAAGATCTCTCCTTTGTTTCTGCAACACTGTGACTGTAAGGAGTTGACATTCTCCACCAGTCTCCTGCCTTCAAGTGTTATTTCTGTTTTCCTCTTCTTTTATTCCTTAAGCCCCTGCTTGCTTCCTCTTTCCTTCTCACAGTCTACCCTCAGCATTTCTTCAACACAAAACGGCAAACAGCATTTCCTCAACTGTAACCTTCTGCAGATGGTGTAGTCAAATATGGACTGTCAGAGCTCATCCCTTCTCATTTGGCCTGTAAAGATTTCCCCACAAGTATTCAGTTTTATTTCATCAGCTACCACTTTTAGATGCTAGGAGATGCAAACTTTCTTTTCATTCTAAGTGCTAAACCCTCTACCTAAATTCAATGCCCCCTTGAATGCCCCCTCACTAGGTGAGGAGCAGCACTTATCCCTGAAAATGCAGGGGAGAGAATTCAGCTGAGCCAAGATGAAAAAGGTGGGTTTATTCCCCAGTTGGAAGCATCGTAGAACTTTTAGTAGTCATGAGGATGCCCAAGCTTTACTGCATAACACATATATCAAAGGTGACTTCCATGAAAAGTCTGCATCAGGGTAAACCCATCTTTGCCATGAGTAGGAATAGCTGTGACAAGGCAGTTGGCACTTCAGGCTCTGAATTCAAGCATGCATGAGTGGAAGGACATCTGTGGCTCAAACCTGTTGGTAAGATCATAAAATGTTCTTTCCAGCTTTCCATGCAACTATTTGGACTGCTGTCTGACACTCCTGGCACCAGCCCTCCCTGAGAGGGGGATGCCTTCATCTGTATTTGCACAGGGGAATGTACTGAGCGATTAAATCAGCAGCAGCTCCCCCAAGGCTCCAGCTGGCACAACAAGTAAGGCACCAAGGCAGGAAGCAGCCAAGAATGTGGGGCAGTGAGCCAGGAGCAGCTGCCTTCTCCATGGGACTTCAGGTGCTATCCCCACTCTCAGCAGAGTGGTCTTGACATGTCCTGGGCACGCTGTTGCTGTCGTGGTGCAGGGCCTGGAGTCGTGCAAGCAAAAATGCTGCAGGGTTTCCCATGGGTGCACTTACAGATGGCAGACCCAATTTTTCCATTAAAGATCTACCTAGAAATAATGGGGGAAGCCCAGGCAGGGAAAACAAGCATGGTGACATTCAGCAAAACTCCTCCACTTTCATGATAAATTAATTAGTCTGGAGGCAGCAAGCAGAAGCATCCTCAGCTTGCTGCAGCAGTGAGTCATCCCTACTCTTTCCACTGTTTAAAGACTGCCCTGCTCAACAGCCAAATGCATCTGTGGAAACAGTGAAACAGAATTGACATGAGCTTGTAGGTAAGGGCTGCCATTTGGTTTTTGCTGCAACTCTTATACAACCAAGTTAAAGGAGTAGTATTTAATAGGAAAATTTTAACTGCCCCTCTGGTGTCGAGAGGATGACACACAGCCGGTAAGTCAGGTTTATTGGCATTTTCCAGGCAACAAATGACAGGTCAGGAGACCCTGACAGTGCATGGATAGGGGTCAACAGTAGCCACAAGGATTGTCTAGTCAGCCTTCAAACTTGACATAATTAGAAATATGATCTGCCTGCTCACCGCCGGCCAAGTCTTCTTTCCTCTCACAAACAGTGAAATAAAATAGGGAGAAAAATATTGGCTAATATTCCTTGAAGGCTTGTTTGCATCTACACATTAACATGTCTGATGGGTTCTGTTGCTACCAGGCTTTACCCTCTTAAATAATAAAGAAACAAGAACCTAGCAACATTGTGAAAATTCCCATATCATCCTGAAATGTTTATTGTGACTGTCAAAACATAAGAACACATATTTTGCACATTGTAAAACTTATAACTGGGTCTCAGGTCAGGAGAGAGAGAAAAGTGAACCTGTACCATTGCATTCTTGATTAAATGCAACAATTCCCCCCATCACAGCAAAGAATTTATTATTATTATGCTGACGCAGGGCCAGGATCATGCGTCCAAAACTGTCTCAGGTATCACAGACTCAACAGGCTTTCTGCATAGTACTGTTCATGAACCCCTTCTGATCTGCATTTCAGATGCCTGCTTTTGAATATAAGAGATATAAATAGATCAAGGCCAGATCAAGTGGTCTTCAAAGTCACTATGACAAATGCTGGAGGACAGCAATGCACCATTAATGTAGCAATATTTTCCTAAATTTCTCCTATGGCCACCTCTATCAGACTCCAAGATCTCTCATTTACCCCCCAGCCCTCTGTCAGGGCTTTTTCCTTTCCCAGGGAAGTCAGGCAGTAGGTCATTATTCCTAAGACATGTTAAAATTGATTTAGAATTGATGAAAGGTGACAGCCCCAGAGTCCAGGACAGAGCACTAAGGCAAGCTGCCCAGGTACTGCCTGGTATCAAAATTTCTCCAGGGAAAGGGGGCATTTAATCTTTTAAATAATTAATCATTCAAGCTTCAGCCTGCTCCAGGTTTTCTTCCCTGGTAATGCCAATTAATGTTCAATATGGCACTTTCTAAAATGTAACTTTGAACAGTTTATGAACTCTGCAAAGATGGTGAACTCACCGGAGACCACGGAGTGGCCATGAGATGACTGTCAGCAAGGATTTTTGAACACAATTAGCCAGGGTCACATTCTAAGCAGTGACTCAGAAATGAGTGACTCTCTAACCTTTTTGCCAGCCTTGCTTCTTTGCCTCCTAATGATTGCTAAATGGAATCTGAAGCAACCCCACTGATGACAGGAACAAGAGCTCTGATTCCTGGGAACAAGTGTTGATGACAGAGGAATCGCTGGTTTAGTAAAGCACTGGTTCCTGGGCTCTGTTCCATCAGATGAACGTTTCCTTATTATGTTCCCAAAATCCCCTGGGCAGGGGAACATGCAGTAGAAGCACACTCAGTCTATTTTTCAGAGACTTGCCCCTCCAGGCTGTCAAAGATCTGAAGGAGCTGGCAACCAGCCCACACTTTTTCTGATAAATGCTATTTGCAACTAAAAATGGATTAAAATAGTCTCTGAAAACTTGTCTGAAGGGGAACAAGCAGTCTTCTTCAGAGATGCCATTAGCAGGAAGATGTCTAGAGGGATATTCTGAGGGCTGTTTATTTTTGGCTTTCACCCCACTTTGTCATTTGCCCTGGCCAAATATAAAGAATAAGGAAATTATAATTAGCACTTGGGGCACTGTCGATGGGAGCAGCAAACAGGCCATGGCCAAAATTCAAATTCCAGTCTCCTCTGCTTCTTCATCCATTCCTCTCCCCATGACATGGACACAGGGAATCTGAGCTTTGACCATTGTGTCCACCACACAGCATGAATTCTCCATTTACTACAAAATGGTGATACATCAGGAATTAGGCACTGGCCATCTTTTTTGCCTGCCTGATCCTGCTTTTAATCTTGTGGATATCCAAATATTCTCTTCACGGCTATCTGGAAGTGAGATAAGTGCGGAAGTTTGAAGGGAGAAGTTTTAAGGGTTAACAGAAGGAAAGTGCCAATTTCCCATTACATTTTAATCACTAAATAACCATATACAATTAAATGGTCAAACTGGGAGGAAGAGATGATCTGATGCTGTGAGAAGACTGGTGCACAGCAAAAAATGAAATTGAGCCTTTGGTCTTAGAAGACAAGCTGGTCAGGATTTCCAAAAGCTCATCCCACTGCTGTAAGACAGTAGCTGACAGTGGTGGGAGCTTTGCCATCACTACACTGGGAGCAGAGTGAGTCTCTTGGCCTAATATCCACCACAAATTCAGGAGCTTTTGCTGTTTCCAGAGTTAGCTGTCGCAGCTCAGCTCTCCAAATTAATACTTCTCAGGAGGGATAACCCTACCAAATCCCAGACATGACCAAACAGAGGAAGATGGGGATCCTATCTCCATCTGATTAGCTGGTTGGTCTGCATGCCCACCTCCTCAGCACCATGAGGCCCCCCTTGCCAGCAGACCAGATGCTCATTTCAGTGTCAACAAACTGCTTGTTTCTTCTTCCCAGCCTCCTGGGGGTCAGTGTGCCTCATCAGACCTCACAGGTCACAGGCAGAGCAACATATTTTGGCTTCATGGTGAGGTGTGATACAGTCTGCCTCTTAGAATAATCCCAGAGTTTTGTACCCCTATGACAACCAGGACCTAGGACACCAGGTTTGCTCTTAATCATTCATGTCCTGTTCCCGCAGCAACTCAAAGTTGTTGCAGGTTTCATTCTCTATGCTATAGTCTGAATTCACTGCATTAGTTTGCAATGAATGCACTGTGTACAGGGAGTGCTCAGTGATCTGGGCTGGGAGGGATGCAGAAGTCAGGCAGGAAATTCTAGTTGTGCCCTTCCAGACATCAGGGTACCCCACTCAATGGCAAGTCTTCTTTAAGGTACACTATGACTCAACGGCTTTGCTGTCTTTCCCCATTTTCCACAGGCTCCAGACTCTTCCTAGGCTGCAGGAGTCTGTAGTAAGCCTACATTACCAGCCTTTTCTTCTCCTAGTTGATATTTTGGTATTCATCAAGCCATGAAAAAAAATTCAGTTATAGCTGAATATTCCACCCAAGGTGCCAAGCTTACTGCTGCTTAATAACAATAGCCTCCTGCCTCCATGTGAATGTATTTTTGCATTGAAATACTTGTGCTTTACATATTTATTAGTTAATTACAAATAAGAAAATAGAAAATTAATCCTGTTTATATAATGAATCATAAATTAATGTATTTTCCCTTAAAAGCATCATGGGTAACTGTAAGGAACATGTAAGAACTTAGCTGTCTGTTTCACACATCTTCACAATCCTTACCTTCCTCCTCCACTTATTTGCTGACATGATTCTGTGCACAGTCTTCCTTTTGGTATAGATTTGCAGCTTGTGGGTCTTTGCACTGGGGTTCACAACACTCTGCTCCACTGACTGATCTACTAGGATTCTTCCAGTCTTCCTGCTTAGAAATCCCACATTAACCCCTGTATAAAGACTAAGAAAGGTAAAATTACATTAGTTTTCTGTTGCCTTTTAATTAACAGGAATAAATTTACAAAGAGCCATGGTTCATAAAAGGAATAAACAGAACAGGTTGTTTCTAAACCTCTTTGTCTCCCTCTGCTATGAAACTGCTGGAAAGTCATGATTATTTTTTAACAGCTGATGCATTTCCCCTCTCTCTTCCCAGCCTACCAAGAATACTGGAATCCCTTTTTAATGCTCTTTCTTTCCATAACAGGAAGTGTGGAAAGTGTTATAGAAGCAAAAGGAGAGATATTTGCCAGACCAGAGGCTTCCAGAAGCCAAGACAGTGAGAAAAAATCCTGAACTAGCATAAGATTTACAGTCAAATTGCCAGAGCTGGGACTCAGAGCTGGGTTAGGGTGACATGAGTTACCATGAGTAACCAGCCACGCACACAGGATGAGCCAGGACTATTGCAAGGCAAATGAAATTCAGCTTAGCCTGTGATGACAGACAGTAAGTTGATCTGCTCGTCCTGGGCTGCAGCACGTACGCTCAGACAGCTGCCCCTGCTCAGCAGCTGCACCGGGACTTGCAATGGCATGGCAAAGCCAGGGAGCGTGGGAGCCCTTCGGGACCCAGAGCCCTGCAAAGCAAACTGTCCCTGAGGGATGGCTTTGTCACAGGGGACCCGAGCACACAACAGCAGCAGCAGAGATGGCCACAGAACACTCTGTTCTGCACCTTCCCAGAGCAGGCTGAGTGTGCACTCCTCAAACAGGTGCCCCGGGAGCCAGAGGAAAGGGTTTGTAGCAGCAGGCAGAGTGTGCAGCCGGGGCAAGGTCTGTCACTGCAAGAGTCACTGCCCCCAGTCTCTGGTCCCTTTGCCCTCTCACATGTCACCTCCACCCCTTTCCCATGCCTGCAGCCAAGCAGGTTTCCATTTATGAAAGAGGGCTGCAGGTTTACCTTTATGAAAATATTGCCTGCCCAGCCTTAGGTTAGCCACCTCCTGTCCCCGTGTAGCCAGGCTAAATAGCAGCAGTGACATCAGCTGTACTGCAAATGCCTCCAAAGGTGTCTGCTTTAGGAAGATGGAAAGCCAATGCAGAATCTTCAAAACTTGCCCTGGTCTGCAGGCCAGAAGCAGCACTTCATTCGTTACTGCCACGATGGCTCCAGGAAATGTTTGAAGCAAGACAGGAGCCATCACACTGCAGCACCGAAGGCATCATGTACTGGCACAAGATAAATGGGATGCTCTTGCTCTGCACTCCTTGATCCTATCAGCTACAAGAGAAAGCAAAGCTCAGCCCTAGAGAGGAGAGAACTGTGTGTACCTGGTACAGCAGAAGAGGCTTACAATGATGGGATAAATGTCCTGCAGTATGCAATTCTTCTCCATACTCCTGCCGTGCCCACAGCTGGCTCTGGAACAGGTGAGCTGCTGGGCTTTCATTTTACAGAGTGGTTGACTCTGAATGCTAAAAATTGTCCTGGAGACATTCTCACCTGAAATGTTAAAGGGATGTTTTAGTACAAGTGCCCACCTCACTTTTTGCTCACAGCAGGGCATGGTACTGGTGAATGCCCCATAGCAAAGTTTTCTATCGTGTTACCCCACTTTGATGCCAGGGCTGACAGACCTCATTGACCTCACAAGGCTTTTTGTGGCAAGAAGACAGGACTAGAAATTGGTGGCAAGAAATGCACTGCAAGGGATATATTTTGAGCTGGGCTAAAAATAGAGCTCTGACCCTGCTTGTTTATATATAGCAAGATCTATATGTGCTCTTGCTGGCAGTAAGTCAGTGCAGGGGCAAAGACATCCCTGCAATGCACCCCCAGCTCTGCTGAAAGAGCAAAACTGTTGGGAGCAGCTCTTAGGTGGCTCCAAAGCAGTGTCTCCCTAGGGCAGAGGGGCAGCAAGCTGCCCATGGGCAGAGGTGGTAGCTCCTGGTGTGAAACAGCCCTGAAAACACCTCATTCTCCAGGACAGTGGATGGGACAAATCCACAACGAGGGGGAACACCACCAGCTCAGGACTGCAGCTGGAGGGTTCTGCAGCACCCGCCTTGCAGGCACCTTGAGAGAAGCTGCAGAGTGAGAAAGAAGGCACAGTGCTGTAATGTGGAAGGTGTAGAGCTTGCAACAGGGGTGCAAACTTCCAAGTGCAAGACTTCTGGTTTGTGGCTACTTCTGGGCTGCAGAAGAACAAACCCTTTCCTTTCACCCCACTGCACCCAAACACTCACACTCCAGTCTGGCACTTCATCCAGACCCGTGTGCCTTGGGCTTTTCTCATGATAGCTCAAGACATGTTCATTACCATCTTTAGATCCAAGTCTTTGTCTCTGCATAAGATTCTCAGTTTCTGTTCAGAAAAAAAACACCACATTTACTTGTCCTCCTTTAGAAAAGTGTTTGAGTCTCTTGAACTGTAGTTGAAAACAAGGGAAAGAAACCAATGTTAATACTTTGTTTAGTCTCAAAACTTTTTCTGCACATAATTCCTATTTTTCACAGCCTGAAGCCATAGCTGAGCAGGCAGGGGCAAATGGGGCTGATTGCCTGAGTCCTCTATGCAGAGGGGAACCAGGTGTCTGATCCTGTTACATCAGGACATCGCTCTGCTGAGCCTGTATGTAAAGAATAATCCTCTCTCTTGCCTTAGGCCTCTTGAGTCCTCCTTCTGCCCATGGTATCAAACACACCAGAAGAATTGCTTTTCAAATCCAACAGGACTATAAATATCAAAGAGCAATTCAAAGCCCTGTATCCTTCCTCAATACCACATTGCCCATAAGATGTGGACCTTGTAGACCTCTGTTGCCTGAGACCAGCCCTGTTTTTGTAAGCACTTCCTGAGATGTCTGTGAGCTCCAGAATCAGGAGCTGGTTTTGAAATCATCTTCCTCCTCTGTGATTCTTTGAGCAGCCATGAAAGGCTTAACTAGCTGTGCACTGTGCTGCCTCACCATCAGGAGCTTCCCACATGGTTGTAGCAATCAGGGCTGCCAAGTAGCCCACAAATAGCTCACAAGTTGCCTGCCAATGCTCCTTGGTGTCTTCTCCCCCATGGACAACTTCAGTCAAGAATCAGGTTCCCAGGGCTCACTGTACAAGCCAGGGGGATTGTTAAGGCAGTGGCAGAGGAAGCTGGAAGTCAGCTAGATAGCAGGAGGGGCCAAGGAGAAGGGCTTTGGAAGCCTCTAGGTTAAGAGCAGCATGTCTCTCTCCCCAGGGCCGTGGAGATTGAGACCCTCCCTAGGGTGACAAAACCAGACACAGAGCTGCGGACAGGGGTTCCACTATCACCTCTGCCTACACTTCCCTCCAGGATGTGGGGGAATCAGGTTTAATCCCAGAGCCAAATCAGGCAAAGTAAGCACAGGACACAAGTCTTCATTTCTGTCCCACCAAAGGTTAGTACTCTGTCTGCTGGCTGCAGGACAAAGTAACACAAAAATGCCAATGTTTGCTGACATTTATCTGAGGCCTATTCTAGGAGACCTGGTCTTAGTACAATTGTGGGGTCAGGCCAGTCTGAAACTTCAGAGTGTGTTGGGCAGAAAACCAGAAACTTCATTATCGTGATTAGCTGAGCTTGTGTGTTTTAAGGTGGAATGGTTGTGACACTTAAATGTTAGGTACAGAATCCCAACGACACAGTGGGTCCCATTTGGATTTAGTCCTTCAGGACTAGCAGGTGCTGATTTTGGGGTGGATGTTCAGCCTTAGCTTTGCCCTCTGAGATCTGGCAGGACAACAGGTTCAATATCTGGTATTGACATAACTAACCCCAATGCCTGCACAAACAGATAACTGAATGGAAAATGCACTAATAAAACAAAAAGGGAAATGTATTAAAGAAGAAATACATAAACAATATTAATGGAGATTGATAAAAAATAATGAATTAAATTAATAAATAATAACTCCTGGACTCATCTGGTTCTGGGATCCTGTTTTCTGGGGCTATGCCCTAAATAACAAACCTGCCCAGAGCTGAGCACACTGGAGGGTCTCACACTTGCAGCGTGGCTCCAGCACAGCCCTGCCAGGCAGTGCATGGAAGAGGCATCCTTTCTTTGATGGCTGTAGCCCTATGAAGTCTGTGGCAGCCCCAAGGCCAGAGTAAAAGCTTCTGCACTGCTGCAGCCTCAGGTATCACATGGTCAGGTGTAGGGGAGCTTGCCTGGATAATAGAGAGTGCACCCCTAAGGTACAATACAATCGCCCTTTGTGGGTTATACAGCCAAGGCCCGCCAATACAGACAGATGGCTTTCTTACCTGAAGGTTGTACTGCTTCATGGATAGATCCATCCTGTCTGGGCTCAGATGTCCTGTCACACCAGCCCAGAGAAAAGCTCTTCTGCAGCAAGCCAGTCCCCCCTGCAGAGTGCAACAATCCGCATCACTTCCTTTCGAAATATCAGCACCTCCTGGGAGTTGTTTCCTACCCAGGAGATAAGTGCTGGATCAGACTTGTGGCAGAATTACATCCAGCCCCGACCTGCTTCCCCTGGTTCATGCCCTGCAGACAGCACGCTGATGTGCATAAAGTGCCTACAAGGCTATGGCCAGGCTCTTGGGAAAAGAAGCAGGCAGCTAAGGAGAGGGAGCTGTGCTTCCCACTCATGCAGAGACTTTGGAAGAATCACGAATAAAACACTAACCACATTTCTTACCTCATCACAAAATCCTCTCTGCTGACCCCTTGTTAGAAGCAGAAGTCTCAGGCAAGGCCCCAGTGAGAAGCAGCAGCCTTAGGTCTGCCATGCAATGCCCTCGCTGTATTTCAAAAGCCAGTATTTGATTTTATTGCTAAAGATACAAGGATATGTGGTTCCCACAGCATGAGGAGCATTTTGTTCTTTCCACTGATCAATAACCCACGACTGAGCAGAAACCCCTCTTCTAAAAGCCTTTTTGGATCCCTGTTTGCTGGAACTTGATATATACGGAGCTGAGCATTTTGTCTCCAGGGAACATTGCACAGAGGGAGAGCTGCTGGTTGTTAAACAACAAATCCAGTTCACCGGAACACACAGAAAGGATTAACAGACACCATTTACCTCTGGCATTTTATTTGGTGTCTTTTTGTCCCAGCCAACAGCAAAAGAAACCTGACCTCAGCTCAGATACAGCCCCACAGAAAGCGTGGAGAGCACGAAGTAGGGCTCAAAGGAGGCTCAGTGGTGTAACCAAGGGCAAAAGAGATCACAGAGGACACTTTTGGATGTGTATTACCATGCTGCCCATCTGCACAACAAGCCTCCCAGAGCCCAGCCTGCCCTTCCACAGCCTGGTGCTTTCAGACATCATCTTCTTTCATAGTGTCACCTGTGGTTTTCCTAGGACACAGAGCAGCACCTGTTTCCACAGCTTCTCACAGATTCAGCATTGCTGTGCCTCAAGTGTCAACAAATGTCCCCAGTGTCCAAGCCTTTGTAGCATTCACCCCTGTTTTCTTCCTATCTTTCACTATTTGCCTGCCACATTTAGCCTTCCTGAAGACAGAATAGAACGGACAGTTCTGACACCTTCATATTGCCTCCAGCAAGAATCCTTCCCAAAACGCTGACGTTTTTTGGAACAAATAGGACTTACCTCACCTGACCATTCCAGCCTTAAATATCTGAGCACCAACAGTCAGAACCCCAAATTACCATAAGGTAATGTTGTTCTGATTTCGTTTTGCAGGACAGGAGTGGAGTGGTACATGAGTGATTAGGATAAGGGCAATATATTTAAGGTTTCTGTTCTTTATTTTCCATCTCAAAAGCCTTAAACACAACTACTCCATTTTCCTCCAAGGAAATTTGCTCTTATTAACAGCCCCCTGCGCACTCAGTCTTGCCCTTGTCTTGCTAGTTGTGTCTCTGCTCCAGCATGTACATGAAGTACGATAAACCTGGGGTGAAACCTTGGCTCAGAGGCATGCTGTGACAATGGCTGTGCAAGACAAGAGGAGCCCTAACCTCCTGCCTCAGCCTCCATGGGCTGACAGAGATATACCATGATGGAGCTGAGCCAGCAGGAGCCCAGCCCACTCTGTGCCTTAGCAAAACCCGCCTGAACCCTTCACTTTACTCATGGTCACTTCAAACTCCCGGGGCAAGAGAAGACCCCAGAAATTTCTCCCCCAGCCCAAAGAGGTATGAAATCAAAGCCTTAGATTGTCCTTGTGAGATTGCTGCTAAAACACAATGAGCATGGTCCAAGAGCAAGCAGTCATAATTGGAGGGCTATTTGTGCTCTTTTTATGGTTTTCAGTTTCAAGCATTAAGGGATAAATCCCTTCTCAGTAAGCCAAGGGCTGATTTTGACTTGTCAGAAGTGCATCCTTGTGTCACCACCATTAACAGCAACCCCTTTCCCCTCTGGTTATCCCTTCACCACTAGCCAGCTAATATCCAGTGCTAATTACAGAATCATAGAATCAGCTAGTTTGGAAAAGACCTTTGAGAGCATCAAATGCAACCTATGACCTAACACCACCTTGTCAACTAAATCATGGCACTAAGTGCCACACCCAGTCTTAAACACCTCCACCACATCCCTGGGCATCCCATTCCAATGCCCAATCACCCCTTCTGTGAAAAACTTCTTCCTAATGTCCTTGTTCCTAGCAAGAGGATACATATACAGTATTCAGATGCCAGGAAACCAGAGACTATCCAACCTCTAAAATCCCAGTGGCATTTCAGTTTGAGGTCTATACACTGGCCGTCCCTAAGAGCCATGGCCACTTCTGCACCAAGGACAGTGCCAGAGGTTGCAGGTTCCTCCACATGGATAGGTTTTCATTGCCATACTGGCACTCAGGTGTGCAATGGGAGTTTGCACATGGCTTTCTGTGTGCTGCATAGGGCACCTCTGATCTCCTGGATTTCCATATGGAAGCACGCGGGAATGTGTGCACAGGGCATGCACTGAGTGCACACATTTCTGGATGGCACACAGAGCTGTGTGGCTCGGGTAGGCACTGACAACAGTTTTCTCTGCAGCTCACTCTGGCCACAGCAGCCCCAGACTGCAAGGAGTCTTTGTCTTCAGCTGGCAGCTCTGGCTTTGGCAGGGGACAGATGAATCCACTCCAGCAGCACAGCCACCCCGCAGCAAAACTGGGCTGGAGGCTGCTTCTCTCATGGAGCTGCTTGTGCTGCTCATCTTCTGCTGCACACAAAAGCCACCTTAGGGTACCCTTTGTACTCTTTGGAAGACAAACCCTATGCCATGAGGACACATTTTGCATTCAGCATGCACATGTAGCACCAGGGTAAACAAAGCTGTGGGCTTGTGTTTGTGCACTCAAGCAGGAGTGCATGGGATGTACTGGGTTTGTGTTCCAGTACCTGTAAATGGTGGATAAAACAAGAGGGCCTTGTGGTAGGTTATAATCGATGTTTTCCAAGGTGTGGGCTTGTGTGGGTGTTTAGGTGTGTTTGCAGGTGACTGAAGGATCTCCAAGGAGCAGTAAGAGCAGCTGGGGCTGGCACTGTTTTAATCATGCTGGAAAAGCAACACAAAGGGGTCAGAGCTCTTCCTGAGCTTTCATCGGGTTAAAGCATCCGCAAAGGCAGGCAGGGCTGAGGCATGCTGAGTGTAGGTGTCTGCACAGGACAGCTTTAACCAGACCTGTGGCCCCATGGCTCATGAGCGAGCAGCACACACCCCAGGACAGGGTCTGTGCCTGTGCTGCAGCTTCTCCCATGTTCACACACAGCCTCCTGCAGCACATCAGGTCCTCCTGCCTTTTGCTACAGCGAGGGAGCCCTAAAGCTTTCCTAGTATAGCAGCATTAAACAAAAACCCCCAATAATGTGGTTTTTTTAAAGTCT
The DNA here is from genome assembly GCF_017590135.1 of Pyrgilauda ruficollis. Classification (NCBI taxonomy): domain Eukaryota; kingdom Metazoa; phylum Chordata; class Aves; order Passeriformes; family Passeridae; genus Pyrgilauda; species Pyrgilauda ruficollis. Next base: position 11,433,200 of record NW_024512543.1, read on the forward strand.
GAAGGTTCTGACAGAGACACTCAAACAGCTTTACAGGAGTAATTGCAAAGGTTACCTCAGCCCGCTGTCTCTGCTGATGTGCGGCAGCAGCGTTTCCTTCCAGCCCTCTGCCTTCCCCCCAGGCTCTTCGCCAGACCTGAAATCAGCAGTGGCTCAAAGAGTTAGAGGCAAGAGCAATTCCCCCCTGAAAATTGCTGTCTCTCAGGTGAATGAAACAAAAGCAGAACATTTTGAGAAATTGACTTTATCTCTCATTTGGGCATCTCCAGCTGCCCTTTTTCCCAGGTGGCTCCCCACAAATGGTCCACCCACTTTCCCCTGTGCCAGCAACCTTCTTGGCAGCACTGCCTCAGGAGGCTTACACTGCTCCAGGGATGCCCTCATCCACTGCAGCCAAGAGAAGGGCAGCATCAGGCCACAGAGCCATGCCCCCCAGGAGACACTGCTGCAGTACAAGCACAATTAGATTTTTCCAGTATTAATCAAAATCAGGCATTTAAGCTGGGTAAAAAAAAATCAAGACAGCAGGAAAAAATATACAAGCAATTTCCTGGCCAAAGAAAAAGAAATATACTCCACAACATTTTGGCAGGAAATATTTACTTATTAATACTTTTATTTCATTCTGTATGCTGTGGCAGTCAGAATGAGAGATCTCCATAATGCATTGAGTGTGATATAGAGGTTTTTTCAGGCACACACAAGGTGCAGCACGTGGCAGGCCTGATTCTGGCTGAGGCTGCATCATGGGAACTGTGAAATGAGACTGGGGATGAGGGGAGAAGCCTCATCCCTCTCCAGGGCACAGGCATCCCTGACCCAGTCTGCCAATGTGATGCTCCCATCTCATTAGATGGAAGCTGTTGGCCAAAGCATCTGTTGGCCAGGACACTGCTGTGAGAGCTGCTTTCAGATCAGTGCCACCAGCAAGCAGAGGGAGGTGGTAAAAATAACCCCTGCTTGGAGAACCGTGATGTACTTACAAGCTGCTAAGAAGGAGGCTGAGCCTGATGTGCTGTCCCACTTGAGCAGGCATCAGGCCGAGAGAGAGAGCAAAATGGAAAAAGTGAATATGCTGGGGTACAGAGACAAGCAGTCTCTGGGCTGTAAATCAGAGCTGAGAGCACAAGGAAGACAGGGGAGAAGCAGGCAGGCAGTGCAAACACTAAGCAGAGTTACAGCTTTCTGTGTAGTTTGTTCATTTTGCAATTGTGCAACGGATGGGGCACACGGCTGTGGGAAGAGGTGCTCAGCTCTCCAGTCTCAGCACTGCATCCTCAGGGCAGGTTATATTCAGCTGGGAACATTGACAAGCCAGAGCTTTACAAAACAAAATGTACTTGGGAAAAGCTGTGCTAAGAATTGTGTCAGCCATAGCTGTATTTTGAGGAACACACAGCTGAAAGAGAGCTTTCTGTGGGCTGGACAGCATATACCCCTTTAACAACCTCAAACTGGTGTTTCACAGGGACACAATGGCAGAAGGTGGGAGAAAATAGTCCCCAAAGATCCTGAGTCTTGTCCTCCTTTCCCTGCCAACATGCAGGGAATGAACTGGGACAGCCCAGGAGGAGCTTGGCTCACAGATCCCCGTCTGCAGTGAGCCCAATGAAGCCCAGAGGAGCCAGCTTGCTGCAGTCTGGCTTGGTGAGTTTTCCTTGCAGACCTTGGGTCCAGCATTGTCTTAAGAGGTTCACAGAGGACAAGGCAGCATTTTGAAGGCTTCAGATCACAGAAGCCTGCATTGGATGTGATGATTCTGCTGTGTCCCTTCCAAACCAGCATATCCTATTATTCTATGATTCTGTAAGCCTTAAGGATGAGCAGGATCCAGAGGACTCCCAAGAGCATGTGGATGGGCAAGGGAGCTCTGGACACTTCCTTGCTTTAACAGTATCTGGTGTGTTTAAAACCTGAACAGTATTTACAAAAAAACCCTCCCCCCAAAAAAAACCTCAAAAAAAGAAAAGCCTAAAGGCCCTGTCAGAGAAGTGCAAACAGTTCCTGCAGGAAGCCAACAAGACCTCCCAGCTCCAGGGGTTTCCATAGGGAATTCTGCTCCTGCCCATGGTGCACCAGAGACAACTGCAAACAGCAGCAGCCTTCCTCTTCAGCCTGCCTCCCACTCAGATGGCCCTGACCCTCTGAGACTGTAAACCAGTTCTAAAATGCAAGGAAACCACAGGCACAGGTCTCTTGGGGAAGCTGAGCAAGGAAGGCACTTGGAAAGCTCTGAGCAAAAGGGTGCAAGAGGTTCAGAAACACAAGGACCTTCTCCAGATTTTCACTAGCCTGGTCAAGCCTAGCAGATAAGAAGCAGGAAATACGTCAAGCCAAGCTGCAGAGATCAGCCAAGACCTTCACACGTGTATGAGTTTGTTTGTGTAGGAAGCAGGGGCATCACACAGTGATAAGGGCTTTCAGCCCATAGCACATGAGCTAAGAAAGTACGTGATAAAAATAGGCACTGCACATTTGGCAACAGCAGGGAAAAGCATAATCCTGGCTCTTCACGTACAAGTCTACCTGTTATTATTGTCTGGGCTCCAGCAGCGAACCCTGAGCCAAATTCTGGGATGATTTATTCCTCACTCAGTATCATTCCATTTATTGAGTGGAGTTACTTAGTCATTGCAAAATTTGGCCCAATTATTTTATTTGGACATCTATTTAATGTTTTTAATCTTGCCTCTGAAATGTTAACCCTGCAGCTTATGAAAATAACCATTTTCTCTAGCAGGACCAACATGGCATTTGGAAAAGAACCATATGCTAGCACTCAAATTCTGCTTTATTTAGATATGTTCTGGAGGTGGTGCTGATGCGCACTTGAAGATCAGTCTCCAAGTGCCTACGCAGGAATTAAACACAGGATAGGAGATAAAGCTCATGTCCATAGGGACACAGACATGGCAGAACAAAAACATAGATCTTGGCTTTCCTCTCATAAATCTGAATTTCCAGTCACTTGAAAACAGACAAACCTGTGAACACAAACACGCAAAAATGCATGCACTGGGCATGGCATTGCCACGGGGGCAGAGAGGAGCAGCACAGGGACAGGACTCTCACTTCAGTCCACTGTGGTCGTGCCTGGCTAGCTGGGGGTCAGTGCAACAAGCCTTGGGGGGGGTGGGTCTTGGCTCCTAACAAAACTTTCCCTCAGTTTTGGGTGTAACATAGTATTTGTGCTGCAAACACCACAGCCTTGAACACTTCCTTCCATGGCAGGTACCTATGATGCTCTTGGAGGGACCATGACAACGCTAGCTCCCTGCTGGATTCCTGGAGCTGTGTGGGCAAGGAGCTGTTGCTTCACCACAGCCATGAAAAATTCAGCCAAGAGTTTTCCACCACCACTGGGGGAGCACTGGCAGGTGATCGGCACCCCTGACCTGCCCTTGCTCTGCCCAGACAGACGGCTGTGGGTACCACACAGGATGGGCCAGGCTGATGGACTTCCTCTGGAGAAGTGCAGGCAGCCAGCACAGCTGGACAGCAGCTCAGGGTGTCCAGAGGCTGCTGCCATTTGGATAAAAGTCCCTCATCCCAGCTGTAATTGTGGCCATGGGCAGAGGCTGCAGGGAGGCACTAGGACATCATTCGGGTACTCCACCTGGCTTTTGGGCACCAGGGGCTTGGAGAGCCTGTTCTCCATCCCCATATGATCACTGCTAGTCTGCATAAACCTGTCTCCTGGGAATCTGCCTAACTGCATTTTGAGTGGGCTGGTCCTTCTGGCATCTTTGACAGTGAATTTTGGGATTCTGTTACTCACGGTGCAAAAGAAGTATTTATTTTTGTTTGTCCCATTATTCATTGCACAAAAGAAATATTTCCTTTTGATTGTTCTAAACCTGGGTCCAATAATTTATACAGTGCTCCAACTTGTCAGAAATAATTAAGAAGGTCCTCATTGATCTTCAAAAACTATTCCTGCAACTCCCTCCTTTCTTCATGTTTTTTCTAAACAAAAAGGTCCTACTGTTAAATTTCTGTTCAACGGCAGGAAATACAGATCTTTCTTTGATTTTTTTTTCTGCTTTAATTACTAGGCCAAAACAGAATATTCATGATACCACACCAATGTCATTTTAGATGGTTTCCAGATTAGGATTTTTGCTTTGCTCTTTATTTCTTTCTGACGTGGTTTAACCCCAAAAAGCTACCAATCCCTCAGCCACTCACTCACTCCCCACCAGCAGGTTTGGGGGGAGAATGGAAAGGGTAAAAGCTGGAAAACTCGCGAGTCAAGATGAGGACAGTTTAATAGGGAGAGCAAAAGCTGCACACACAAGCAAAGCAAAGCAAGGACTTCATTCACTGTTTTCTGTGGACAAATCACAGCAGGTGTTCAGCCATCTCCAGGGGAGTGGGGCCTTACCACATGGAATTGTGACTTGGGAAGACAAACACCATCACTCCAAACATTCCCCTCTTCCTCCTTCTTCCTCCCTTTATATATTTAGTTATATGGTCTGGAATATCCCTTTGGTCAGTTGGGGTCACCTGTCCTGTGTCTCCTCTCAATCTCCCATGCACCCCCAGTTCCCCCACCACCATGGCAGCATGGAAAGCAGAAAAGGTCTTGGCTCTGTGTGAGCCCTGCTCAGCAATAACAAAAACATCCCTGCATTATCAACCCTGTGCTCAGCACAAATGTGAAACACAGCCCCATACCAGACACCATGAAGAAAGTTACCTCTACCCCAGCCAAAACCAGCACACTTTCCCTCTAATTGTCAACATTCTTATCAATTAATAGTTGCTGAGCAGCAAGCTGACTTCAGACTACCTGCAATGACTCCAGCATTTCTTTTGCCATCAATAATTTAGACATCTTTTAGACTATCTTGTATTGAATATCTAGTCAAATATGCCTAATTTACACTATTCTGGAGAACAGAGTCAGATTTTATGATACTGTCTTATTCTCCTTGAGTGTTCACTTTAGTCTCCATTCAGGCAGGGGTCCAAAGACTTTCTAGTGAGCATAGAACATATGTCTTTCAATGTGTTTATAGCAGAAAAATCTAGCCTTTTTACAAGCAATTCTTCAAAAATCTTTTTTAAGCACTTCTCTTTATGATTTCACATTTAACATCTCAGTATCTATGATCCTTTCTGTTTTCCCCCTTTGGACATGACCTATGGTTTTTGTAGGATATCTTTTCACTTCTAATAATATTCTTTCATCTACTATTTAGCTATGCTAGCTATTTTTATTCTTTTTGAAAAGGATTTCTGCTAGTTTATCCATTTATCATGGACTCCTAATATTCAGAGCCTAGATATCCTCAAGCATTTTTTACTCTTTTGGGTTCTTTTAATTTTCATCCTTGGAGCTAAGAGTTTAATGTAGAAGATGGGGGAAGAAAGTTTCACCCTGCAGAGCTAAGAAATTTGAATGCTTGATTATCTCTATTGCAAAGTGCCTCTTCGTTGCATCTGTGCATTCACTGAGCAAAATCAAGAGCTCTCTGCAGCTTGTAGGTGCTCAGACTTCTTGCTCTAGGAAGCAGTGCTTAAAAGAACAGTACAAAACCAGCATCACTACCATGCCCTTCTCTAATAATTACTCAGTCTGTGTCAAGTTAAGTGAAACCTCTTGTTCCTGCTTTATTAGCTACCTTTGCACCCTGTCTTTCTGTCAGAATCGTTCCTTCATTGCAGCATCCCCTCTGGGTGCTCAGTTTTGGAACCTGGCCATATACAGGTACTATGGAGTCAGGACACCTCTGCCTGTAAGGACTCTTTGTTACTTTCTGGCACTGCTTAGCTCAGGTGTGCCTTCATGGTCAGCCACCCCATGCATTTGGATGTCCAGCTGGTCAGTTCCTTTCCATTCAGCCCCTGAAGTAACCACATTTCAGCTCAGGCACCATGCTGCTCTCCTCCCTCAGATGTTTACAGGAAGCCCTCCTTCCTCCCTGATTCAGACTCACATTCATGCCAACAAAACAGGCCCTTTCCTAACATAGAGACACCATGGGATCCCTGCATAGCAGAAAGAGGAAAGGCACCAGTCCTGGGTTCCTGAGCAAGGGACACCTGAGAAGGCCACATGCAATCCCAGGAATGTGTAAATACCATTCATTAGCTTCCTCAGCCTCAAATCCAGTTCACCAGCAGTGCCAGAGCACTTTCTCCCCAGTGCCTATAAATATCTTCTGAGCAGCCAAAAGAATGCTTGTGTCCCCTATGAGCAAGTGCCTCTGGCCAGCCAGGGGCTGCACACAGCCTCTGACAGGTCATATGGGAATGGTTTTAAACCGAAAAAGCTCAGGCTTAGGTTGGATATTAGAAAGAAATTATTTACTATGAGGGGGATGGGAGCCTGGAACTGGTTGCCCAGAGGAGTTGTGAATGCCCCATCCCTGAAAGTGTTGAAGGCCAGGTTGAATGGGGCAGTCTGATCTAGTGGAAGATGTCCCTGCCCAAGGCAGGGCAGCTGGAACTCAGTGATCTTTAAGGTCTCTTCCAAACCAAGCCATTCCATGACTCCGGCCCAGAGGGGCTTGGACCCTGTGCCAGGCTCTCCAGCAAAGCAAAGCCTGCTTCCTTGGCACAGGTGATCTCACCAAACAGCTGGGCTTTTATAAACCCTGACATCACCTTGCTAGGCATTTGTCCTCTGAATAAATCCACGTCCTTCTCATTTGCCAACCAAACATATCTCCCATGGCTGCAAACTAAAAGATCTCCATCTGCATGGATTAATGAACCAAACCTCATAAATTCCTAGCTCTCCTCCACGGACACTGAGGTCCAGAGAGAAGCATTTTTCTCAGGGTCAGGCAGTGCGTCACTAGCAAGATCAGGAGCAGCACTCTCCTCCCTGACCCATCTCCCTTCATCTGTCCCTGAAAGCACGAGACCATATTCTGCTGCTGAACAAGAAGTAAGCCCTGGGAGGCCCAGCTGTCAGCACCCTTGCTCTGAGACCTGGAGCACCTTGGCATCTAAATCTAAGCAGAAATCTCTGCAGTCCTGCCACCTTGCCTGCTTTGCCTGCTTGCTTGCTTCATCTATATGGTAAAAATACATAGGGACATGATATCTGGGAGTAAACACACACATAGTCACAAAATTCATAACTAAACTCATAAACTAGTGAATTTGTTGTTTTGGTTTGATTTTCTGGGAAAAGGAGTACTTGGTAAATAATTCCATAACTTCCACATTTACTTCAGGAAAAAGAACTAAAAATGTCATATGAAAATGTCAATATGCTTCAGAATTGTAAAAGCTGACAAAACTTCATTCTTCAGTTAATTTCATTGGATACCAAGGGTACATAAACTGTGGGGTACTACTGACAGAAGTTGATTAAAAACAGGCTCTTGTTTGCTGTCTTAGGCAGGCAGGCCACATCCAATTTTGCTCTGAGTTTGGGTGTTTTTGTTTTCACTCCTCAAATGACAGAGCTGACTAACAGAAATCAAAATTGCAAATCCCTTGTTGAGGGATCCAAGGGGTGGTGACTAGCTACTGTTAAGTGTTAAAATACAATAATACAAATAATAAAAAATACGTATTATTGACTTTGACATATGGTATTGTTTGCACCTGAATTCAAGCAGAGGCATCTCTCTAAGAATTTTAATAATGAGATCTTATCAAAGTCTCAGGGAGAATATAATCTGTATAAACACCTGATGGAAGGTAAAAAAGAAGATGCACTTGATGCTCCACAGTTGTGCCCACTGAGAGAACAGTGACAGTGGGCCCAATTTGTAATACAGGAAAATCCACTTAATTCAAACAAAACTTCTCTTTTCTCTTCCCTCTTTTCCTCTGAAAGTGGTCAAGCAGATGTGCCAGATCTTGAAGATATCTGAAACTGACTGGACATTGTCATTTTCTTGAGTGATCCCTTCTAGCTGACTCTCCTGTGAGCAGGGCAGTTGGATTAGATGATTCCCAGAGATTCCTTCCAACAACAACTATTACCTGAGATTCTGTGATTTCTGAATTGACTTTAGCAGTGGAAATATAGGGGAGCTGAAACCTAAATGGCATGAGGCCCTGTCTGCAGCATCCATTTTTAAGAGGTTCCTCCAAGTCCTTAATTGTACATTTATATATTTGAACAAATTGAAGCACTTGAAACATATCCTCACCAGCGCTTAATATAATTTAAGCAAATGTCCTAAGAACGTTATAGTTGGAAAGCTCTACAGGTTCATTTTTTTTTTTTTTTTGTGAAAATATTTCTGTAACCAAAGTTCAGGCATTTGAAATAAAAATAAAGAATCATAACTGATTGGTTTCTTTTACAAAAATTGCATTATGTGTAGTAACTATTCTAAATAAACAGCAGTTTCAATCAAGAAATTTTCTGGTTTTGTTATTAAATTGGTTACAGGGGTGTTATTTGAGCAGGCTTCATGTTTTTCAGAACCTTTGGTAAAAATAGTGCCTAGAAACCAAGAGAGTGGACATCCTGCAACGTACTCATTCTGGCCTGTGAAGTAATAATGAGCATGCAGTTACATTCCCCCTGTGCTTCCCACCTCCCTGTTCACAACACATTTTGGTCAAGGCTTGCTAAAGAATCATTTTTGGTTTTTGAAAATAAACATATTATGCAGTAAAAAAGATTCACAGTGTAATCTTTTCTTTAGAGTGACAATTAAGCAAAACATAAAAGTCTTCAAATATTTTTGTTACCTTGAATACAATGGCTTTTGTCTTTTCTGAGGGTGAAAAATATATTGGCTTTTTTTTGTCCTCTCACTCTCTGTTCTCCTTAAATCATATCGCACCTTGCATATAATAAACTCCACTTTATTTGGGAAGATTTAGTCCTGTTATAACTGCTTTCTTATTGTAATTCCATTTTGAAGACATGCACATTCACATGCCAGCATGTCTTAGCTGCAAATACACTTCATGTATTTTTACTTGGTATAATTCATTAAATATGTAAGTTTACCCACAGTGTTTACTACTAAATTCTGCAGTAAATTGATGTCACATTTTAAATAACTTAGGTTCTATTTTTAGAACTTCGATAATTTCAGGTCATACATTTGTTAACTTGCTTTCTAGTGTGCTTAATATATTATCATCAAAAAATTCAAATATGAGATAAGAAGAATATAAAATAATGGTGTTAGTATTTTTATTTAATTCTGAGGGGTTTTTTAAGCTCATACCCTCACACCTGATCCCTAAAGAACAGTGTTCAGAGTCATTAACAATAAACATGTGCTTACAGATAGCTTAAATAAATTCCTAAATAAGTCCAAAAAGGCAAAAATGGATTTCTATTTATCACTGAGTTTGCACTTTTCCATTATTCTTGATAGTCACAGGTAGAAGGTACAAAAAACTTTATCATTTGCAATGCAATTGCCAGACCGAAACCTCAGAAATAGGAAAATAAATTTCACGAGAAAATTTTTTGAAAATAAAAAATGTCATTTGGGCAGGGAAACGAAATCTTGTGAAACAACAAAGAAACACTTACAAACACTCTGGAAAATAAATATGATCAAATGAAAAGAAATTGACAGAAAAAATGAAAATCTGAAAATTGGAACATTTAGTGACCACAAGAAAATGGACCAGGATTACCTGAGGCACAGTGCAAAGGGCCAAAACATGCCAAGTCTTGCCCGAAAGGAAATTTCATTTCCTTTTGGGCAGGGAAACGAAATCACACGACCATCCAATCTGCCTCTAAAGCACAGAGAACCTCAGAACATCCCAGCCAACAATGCCAGCCACTTGCAATTGAAATGCACCCAACTTCTCTTAACAGTAAATGTTTAAGAGTAAGGACTTGTGATAACCTATATGTCCAATGATTCTTTTCTTCTGCTTGCTTTTACATGCAGGACAGTGAAAAACCATGTTACCTTGCTGAATTTCCCTCAAAACATTCGAGCCATCCGATTGCAGACTGTCTCAGACATTAGAGGGTGTTGTGAATAGAGCCTGAAATATATCTTTAACCATCACTGTCAGGACCTCTAAATATTTCTCCAAGGGAAAACTCTCACTTGCAAGAATGTAAGATTAAAAGTTACAAGCACATAAACATCCTTCACATGGTTTTGTATTAGCCAAGAGCTGTTTCACAAGCAAGCTGTGCTGCCTCTCTCCCTCTCTCCCTTCTCACCAATCCCCTTCCCTCTTGCCCAAGAAAGGCAATTTTCTTCACAAGGAAGAAAAAAAAAACCCACTTCTACAACAACAGTGTTTTAAATCACACTAAAGGAGAAAACTTCCCTTTTACCAGTTCCTAATAAATAGCTTCAACCTCTTTAATGCAAGCATTTCCAAACAAAGAATCTCTGTTTAGGACAGAGTAATAAATTACTGAGGTAGATCTTGTTTTTTGTGAAATCAGATCCAGGTGAACGTCACCTTGGTTTCTAAAGAAGTCTTCTGCAGTCTCATGTGTATCTCGTGGATGGACAGAGGTGACAAAGGAAAGCCCCCTCCCCTCCTGCTCCAGTTTCCCCAGCTTTTCACCGTTGCCGCTGTTGGCTCCTGCTCCATGTGGGTGAAGGGGACAGACGTCCCAGCCAAGTGCACATACATCATTCACACTGCTCCCAAAACAAAAGGATGGTTAAAGTTGTGGAAGGTTGTGTGAAACCTCAGAGTATCCTGAGCATGATGGAGCAGGGTAGAAGTGTCTTGGACATTTCAAGCCAGTCCAGAAACATGCTCAGCAACAACAGCAACAAGGAGCAAATCCAGACTGACTCCTGAGTGCAGCTGAGCCAAAGCCAGACTGACACCAGTGCAAAATCAGGATCTGTCCCTAAGCTATTTGTAACGTACCATGACATTTGCTAACACAGGAGTCACAAATACATAATTACCAATGTTACACATTTAATAGCCTTAAAGCTAATACTCTGGCACAATAAACCTCTGATTTCACAACTCTTTGTTTTGCAGGAAGAATTTCCTTCTCACCTGTGACCAGTTAAGTAATTGCACTGCCAATTAAATATCTGGCAGTGCTTTGTTGTACAGTCAAAGGTTGGCCTGCTCTGCTACTAGCAGCGCTCCAGACTACACAGACCAGGCACAGAGACACACACACACACATGTGGCAAGATGCTGCTTGAGAATTAATTCATTTCCACCATTAATGAATTCTTCCAAATTCAGTCACCTGACTCCAGGCTACTCAAAGAGAAGTCCAAATACTACTTGATAAAATCCTCAGGGTTGACCTGGTGATCTCCCTGTCCTGTGCACTGGCTTCCTGCTTCAGGAGAAGGGAGATCCTCTTGCTGTGTTGTTATTGGACACCTGATTATGTTCTGCTCAGCATGTAATCTTGCATCTTTACAGCTTAAAAAAATACCCTAAAGTTAGGAGCCAGCCTTGCTGAAACACTGCTCGCAGCTTGCACTCTCTATTTAAGATGGCTATGAAAAGTCAAACTGTAAATCCAGGGCACCATCACTGCACAAACAGTCTGAGCTCTGCTCAGGGATTTTGGATTATCTGCACCTCCCCAGGGTTTTTCTCCCCACAGAAATGCAAGTCCAATATACAAAAGACAGCCCAGGCTGAGCCATGCTATGGGAGTTGAGGTTCAAACAAGGCTCGATGCAGCCTGGAGAACCATGCTGGTCTCTCTGGTGGTGGCTCAAAAGCCTAAGACCAAGGGCCTTGAAGGCTGAGGTCCACACATGCTGCCAGGGAGCCAAACCTCATGGAAGGCAGCCAGCAAACTGCTGGCACTGCTGACATTTGAGAAACCACAGCAACCAGATTTGCTAGAGCTCACTCATTGGCCTCTCTTACACTGCAATTTGTTTGCCGTCAACCTGACAATTAAATAGATGCCTCAGTCTGTGTTTTGTCCCATGTCTGCTGTCACTTTGGAGGTTAGATAAGAACAGTGTGGTGCTTCTTACCAGCAGCAGTGCCCCAGTCTGTCCACTGTGCTCCTGCAGGGTCAGGTCCCCAGCACTCATAAGGGTCATCATTAATCAGCTCCCAAAGCAAATGCATTTTCAGGACCCCAGCACAAAAACCTGCAGGAATTGCAAGCACCTTCTCATATTTGTTCCTGATAACAGCTCCACTCTGAAATGTTGCCAGTGAATTATTGGAAACCCAGGGGTGAGAGAAGTTACGCAAGAACAGAACTGGTGCATACACAGCCAGGAGAGGAGACTGTCCTCAGCCTCTTGAGGTGAACACTGAATTGCACCCAGAAATCCTCCATTAATTACTAGAGCTAGCTAAAAATGTTTGCAAAAAGAACGGAAAAGGCTTTTTCACAAGATGAACAGAGAGGATTTCTTTTTCCCGATTCCAGTAGAGCAATGATACTGCGTTGTTCACAGATCCCCTCCACACTGATCAGGCCAAAATAAGGCATGGAGGGACAGATCCACCACACCAGCATGATGAGCTTTACAATAACACAGCATTTAAAAACAAGCGCATGGGAAAAATGCTGACAGGCATGGAGGGGACTGGACACAAAACAGAGAAGAATAAAAGAATTGCTTTCAAGTTCAAGTTTTACTGACCGGATGAACCTCTAGACACGAGGACAGAATGATTTATATATAAAGTGATAAGAGAATAACAGGCAGTCCCATTAAAGACAAATGATCCCATGCAATTTCCCGTTATTTGGAAAAATAGTGTTGAAGACACTCCTGAGGTGCTCAGTCTCACCTGTGCCCTGAGACACATCCTGCTGCACCATGGGCTTTTGACTTCCAGCTCCTTCCTGTGCAGACATGGAATGCTCATGCCTACTCACTGCCATGCCGAGCATCACTGTAAGTGGCATCTGTTGGATGCTATTAAGCTGTGAATTGCTGAAAGGAAATATACAACCCACATCTCAAGCCTAGGGAGCAGATGACAGACTCAAACCCCTTTGATACAGTCATTACCCTCACTAAAGTGAATGTAATAAGTCTTCCTGCAATCTTACAGGACAGATAGACACGATAGTCACGATGCTAAAAAGTACTGCAAAGAAAATTTCAAAATTAGCAGCACAGGAAGACTGGGAGGGAGGTTTATTTTTCCAGCTGCATTCAGGAAGACCTCTTCAGGACATAGCTAAATCACCCTGGCTTTTCAGCCTTTCGCCTCGATCGCAACTGTTTGGAAGATAAACACTAGCCTATCTTTAGCATTGGCATCTCCCATGTTATTCACTCTGAAATGGAACAGAAAAATGTCAACAAAGAACCGTTGAAGAGAAACTTAGTTATTCAGCCTAACCATTGGAATATGACATTTTCCTCAAACATGCTACAGCAGATTTTCAAATACTCTTTGTAGATGTGTTAACATCTACATTTGTTAACATCTACATTGCATTTTTCCTGAAACAGAAAAGAGAACACAGCTATTCTCACCCTTCCAGGAAGTATCCATTGCTCTGCTGCTGGCTGGTGCAGCACAGTCTCCTGTGCCTCCTGCATGGTGGCAGCACAGCTGCATGCTAAAGGAGGGATGGCAATAACAATGGTAAAGGGCCCGCTAGCAAACCCAGCTGCTAAACAAAAATTAGGACAGGAGACAAGGATCATGAGCTCACAGCCTCTTGAAGCTACCCCCACTTTGTGTATCACAGGGATTTGTACCAGACCTGAAAGCAAAGGGAAACTGAAAAGTAGCCTAAAACCTGGTATTGGAAGGACATCTCTGGAAATCTTGCAGAGCTTATTAGCTGTGTACTTTATGCAACATAAGACACATGGCTACAGAGTTCCCACAGAATGTTTGGGCAAGGGTTTGCAGATGTTGCAAACCCTTTCCCAAACCCAGAACTCCCAGAATTGAAGCACCGTTAGGAATTTGATGAGGAAAATTAGCCCTGGAAAATCAGCTGCTGGTAACTGATTATGTCTCACTGATTCCAGTTTGCCTGCCTGACTGAAAATTGTTCTGGAGGTCAAGTTGCTTTGCTTTGTGCACAGATGTCATGTATGCGTGTACCATGCAGAGAAAGCAGCCACGAGGGTCTCACTGCAAAGGGAGAAAAGCTGTTTCATAGGCTGCATGCAGGGAGGCACATGGGGTCATTCAAATGCTTTTCTATGAGGAGGTTGGGTCACAGTCCAGACCTGTTTCCTTACCTAGTGACTTGCTTGCACAACCCTCCCCTGCTGCTAGAGGTCAGCTGGAGGTGCTGGTACTGCAAGGGAGCTGTGGAGGACCTGTCCAAAAACAAGGCACACCCCACGCCCCCCGGATATTCCTCAGCTTTAAACTCGAAAGAGACGAGCTTCAGTTTTGCTGTAGCCAGGAGCCAGTCACATGGGTCACCTGCTGTACTTCAGTGCCCAGAGGGTAGAGGTCTGTGCTTCTCAGTCCTATCAAGACACCCTGTTCACCAGCACCATGTCCATCCTCTGCCTCTGCCCCAGCCCTTACCTCTCCAACTGATCAGTATGATTGCACCTCAAACCACGACATTAGAAACGCCCTAAGTGCCCTGAAAATCATACCAGAGAAATATTAACTGCAGCTCAGTATCAGCTAATACCTTCTGATTGGGAAGTTTTAATTTCCAGAGGTTTATCTTTAAGGAAAGTGCTACTACAGGATTACACTATTAGCACAGGAGTGTTTCAAGAAAATGGAGAAAATACAGGCAGAATATTCCCAGTCCAGGAATTTGGTTTCCATTCTGCAGAGGGCTTCAGATGCTCTTCAGCATGTATCCCACAGACAGAGAAAATCTTACATTCATCTGCACACACACACATGCAGCAACCCAACAGAAGCCTCACTCCTAGAAATTTACCATCATCAAAATCCCCTTACTTTTAAACTCTGAAAAAAGCACGTCCACATAGTATCAATTGCTCTGGTAAATAAAACTGCATTCTAACCAATTACCAAAACCATCTAACCAAAGCCATCTGCAGCACTAAATAATCTATGGGTCAGAAGGGGAAGGGGAGAAGAGACAAAACCTACTTGGATGAAAATAGAAACTATATACACATTTTTATGAATGCAAGAGGCTTGCCCAGTTGCATTAAGGCACTTGGGTTATAAACACTCTTTAAACCTCAATTCAGGCTAACACAAAGATCTCAAATAAGTAAATAAAGTAGTTTAAAATCAATCTAACTCGACTTTTGTCTCATTAGTTTATATTTGACAGTACAGCCTGCAAAACCTCTCTGAGGAGCATCCCCGAGCAAAGCATTGCTGGCTCTGCACTAGCTACCGACAGCTTTTGAATCCCTTTACTCCTTAAAGCTGAGCAAGGACAGTTGGGTCCCTGAAATAAGGACAGCCCAGTAAGTACTGTGCAAATATATCAGATTTATTACTCTTTTATGGAAATAATAACAGACATTCAGGTAGAAACATATTAAATTAATGCAGTCAACAGTTTAAATGCAAAAATAAATATAAAGTCCAGCAGCTCAGCGCATCTAAAACAGCTCATTTCTTCTAACGAATAGAAAAGATTTTTTTTTTTTTTTTGGTCTTTTAAACGGTGAGTTTCATACAATCAAATAGAAACGAAGGTACAAGCGCTTTCTTAGAAAACATCCCGACCCGGCTGCCCGTCCGGGCGCTCCTGTGCGGCGGCGGCGCGGCTCCGTGCGGCTCAGTCCGCGCCGGTCCCGGCGCCCTCAGAGGGCCGAGTCCGAGTCGCTGGAGTCGAGGCTGTTGCGGAGGCGGCAGCTGCCCAGGCGGTCCCGCTGCAGGCAGAGGTTCTGGGTGCTCCGCCGCAGGCACTCCAGAGACTGCAGGAAGGACTTCTTGGCCTTCTCTTCCTCCATGGGGGACACCCCCTCCTCCTCCACCTCCTGGATCTCGTCGAAAGTCACCGGCTGCGTCTTGAAGCGCGACTGCCGCGGCCGCCGCAGCTTGCCCTTGGGGGTCTTGGCGGGGCGGGCGGGCGGCGGGAACTCCTCGGACACGCAGACGAAGTGCGGCATCACCGCCTGGTAGCTGGAGCAGACGCCCATCAGCTCGGCCGGCTTCGCGGCCATCCTGCCGCCCGCGGGAGAGCCCGCCGCGGGGGCCGGGGCCGGCGGAGCGGGGC